>NC_057807.1:396771718-396808562 GCF_018294505.1 Triticum aestivum
TGGCGTCTGCGGATCCGTGGTGGTGGCGGTGTGCCACGGATCGGCGGGGGCGGCGCGGCAGCTCCTGGATGGCGGCGCGGCGGCGCCGCGTAGGTGGATGTGCTGCGGCGGTCGTGGGGAGCGTCCAGGGCGCGGATCCGGGCGAGGCTGCCCCGGATCTGGTGCGTGGTGGTCAGCCTCGAGTTCGGCGGGTTGCGGGCGGTGCTGCGGCGCGTTGGCTACGGCAGCGAGGAGGGAGGATGGCGACGCAGCGGCGCCGCTCTTGGCGGTGGGTGTGGGGCTGCCATGACGGCGCGTGGTGCCGTGGTGGTTTTGCTTGCCGTGTTAGAGGTGGTTGGCGGTGGTGTTCGGTGTAGAGTGCTCGGCCGCCGCCGGTGGTGATTGACTGTGGTGATCATGGGTTTGGTGAGCTCCGGGTGAAAGCCTAACTCGACCTCGGTCGATGCCGGCGTCGACGACGTCCTAGGATGTTGTTCCCTTGTTGGAGGCGGCGTCGTGGAGCCCCTTCACCTCCCTCGTTATCTCAGCCACGGACTCTTCGTGTGAAAACCCAAACTTCGGCCTTGGTCGAAGTGGGCGTCGGCGGCGTTCCTCGTCGCTTCCCTCTTGGGGGCGACGCCTTTGAAGGTCCGGTCCTTCATCTGCCGGCGGTGGCTCTGTGGCTTTGCAACTTCGTCGTCGGCTAGGCGTGTGCGCGGCCTCGGGGCCGGCGTGGAAGTCGGAGCGGCGGCTCCGGGTATCTCCTTCGTGCGGTGGTTGGCTTTGGTCGCGAGGGCGACATGGTCTTCGACTAGGTGGGTTCGCGGCCTCGGGGCCGGAGTGGATGCCGGTGCGGCGGCGCCGGAGATCTCGTGTGCGTTGGGTGTTGGCTTTGGCCTCTAGGGCGGCGGAGCCATCGACTAGGCTGGTGCGTGACCTCGGGGCCGGTGTGGATGTCGGAGCGGCGGCTCCGGAGCCCAGTGTTCTGTTGTAGGGTGTCTTCTCTGGTCACTTGGGTGACAGTGTCGTCGACTCGAGTGGTGCGCAGCCTCGGAGCTGACGTGTGCATGTATCGCAGATGTATCGGTTTTTGGCCAGTTTTCCTTATAAACTGGTCAATTCTCTTTTTTTTAATGAAAAGGCAGAGCTCCTGCTGGTTGCTCGAAAAAAAAAAAACAAAACAATGAAGTCGAGAGAAAGCGAAAGAAGGTGATTTCAGATTTTGCTCCTGTCCGCATACGCATTCTCATTTGATTCTCCTTTTTTGGGAGTGAAGTGAGCGGCTGAGCGCCCCCGTTTGATTCTTGTAATCGACATTGACGCACACGTTTCAACTGCCACATAAATGTCCACTAGCTCAAGTAACGGTACATGTCTGCTTACTTGTATGGACTTGCGTGCATTCGAGGATCTGGGGAGGCCACAACCACAATGGATAGTCATGCCAATGTTACTATTCTATGTTATTTTTATAGTGGGGAGTAACATATGTGTGGTTATATGCAACATTTTATTTATTGGGCTATAGACTCATATTGTCTTAATATGTGTAATGTTACCCATACTAGTAGTATTAGCTATGTTACCACATGTCTCTCTTTATTCATTTATTACTTGCCACATCATCTATTTTATCTAGATATGTGTGATGTTACTATCTATGTTACTCCCACTATGGGTAGTCTCATCATGTTGCCATCTTGCAAAACAGTCGAACATTGAGACTACCCACAGTAAAAGTAACATAAGTAGTAACGTCACACATATCTAGATAAAATAGATGATGTGGCAAACAATAAATGAAAAAGAGAGGTATGTGGTAACATAGCTAGTTACTACTAGTATGAGCAACATCACACATATTAGGCTGGTCGTAATGGGGAGTATCATATACTAGTATCATGTATATGATACTAGTGTATGATACAACTCCGTAGTGCATAGTATCATAGGTTACTATCAATAGATGACCTCATTAATTGTCATGCATGACACATAGTAGCATTGTACGGTATCATAATATAAACTCAATCATCTCTTTTTTTATTTAATTCAATGCCACCTCATCAAAATTGCTTAGTCTGCATGCATGATACTACCTTTGATACTTCCATTACAAGCAGCCTTAAGGCAAAATGAGTCCATAGTCTAATAAATGAAGTATTGCATATTATCACATATATGTTACTTTCTACTGTAGAGGTAGTAACATAGAGTAGTAACATGAACATGTTATTACTCTATGTTACTATCCATTGTGGCTAGTCTGAGAGACGCTCGAACTTTGGGAGGCTGCGATGCGTTCATGTCACCGCCATGCGTTCAGCCAGTGTGGAACCAGCGGCTGCAGCAAGGCGGCGGTTTTGCCTGCAAAATAGGTCGCCCTCCGCGCCTCGAGACCACACACGGGCTAAATTATTGTTGGAAGAAGATGTTTCAAGTGGACGTGGGGAAGAGATTCGAAGCGAGATAACGAAATTTCTGGAATTAACCGTTTGATCCTACGACTACGAGTCCACTCCATACCACTGCAAGCAAATACAGTGGACATGTCTCTCTCCCTCCAGAAATGCTTCATAGTACTACGCACATGCACGTTACTACCTCCGTTTTAGTTTACAAATCCTGCGTGTATATCTAGGTTGCCAATTTTATCACCCTAATATAAACTATATAACACAAAAATTATAGCCTTTGAAAGTAGAAACTCCGAAGTTTATGTTTATATATTTTTTGTAATATATGATTTGTATTAGGTTGGTCAAATTGACGACCTAGGGGTACGCGCACGCCCTATAAACTGAGAGAGAGGTAGTACCGTTCGTGTGTTTTTGATATTTATGCATGCAGTCAATTGGCCGCTGCACCATTTATTTAATTAATAAAGATAAACATTCCATTTAAAATGCTCATCTACCATGCCTAGTCTGATTTGAACCCCAACTACGGAACAATTAGTCAAAAATGCTCAGCTGCCACCCACTAGCCTAAGGGCCTCTCCACCCCTTACACTAAAATCGGTCAATGATGCAGGAGCCGATCATCCAACCGTGCTCATATATATTTCAAACTGGATGATTTTCACCTAAAACAGAGCACATTCATTACTTTTTTTGCGAGACATTCATTTCATTTTCTACATATTTCATTAAACAAAAGCGACCAGACCTAAACCTAGTCTAAACCTACGATGACAGTCGTCCTCCAATTCCTTGTTGTTCCTCTCCGGCGTTGACCGTGTCCACATGCCCGGTGGCGATGAGACATGTGAAGTGAAAGTGTGATCATCAGTGAGGAAGAGTAGGACATGAGACACGGCCCGACTGACTTGGGACTTGAGGCACTAAGCCATGGAGATCAGACTGACATCTGAGTGAGGGAACGAAACTGCTGGAGAGTGTTCTCGCCTGCGGTGTCCTCCTCGCCTCACCAACCATCGGGCCACTTTCAGCATCTCTCTCTTCGCCGACGATGTGGTGATCTTCTGCCACCTGACCACACCGAGATCCGTGCCATGAGCGAGCTGCTTGACTTCTTCGGGCATGTCTCCGGCCTCCGCACTAATTTTGCGAAGTGCCTGGTCGCGCCGAATCAATGCTCCAGCGACAACTCCACGACCATTGGGGCCACGCTAGCTTGTCCGGTGGCGACCTTCCCGATCTAGTACCTGCCCCCCTCTCTCTCTTCGGAAGGTGCCTGCGTCACATTTAATGTCCCTCATCGACAAGCTCCTCCGCAAGCTGGCCACTTGGAAGGTCGCGCTCCTCTCGCATGGTGAGCGTCTGGCCCTGGTCCGGCAGGTCCTTACGGCCATGCCGGTGCACATCCTCCTTGCCATGGCTCTCTCCCCTCCCATCCTTAAGAAAGCAAACCGCATCATCCGCGACTTTCTCTCGCACGGCCGCAACGATGCGCGTGCGGGCTGCTGCCTTGTTAGTTGGGCGCGCGTGTGCCGCCCTTTGGAGCTTGGAGGCCTTGGGATCCGCGATCTTCTCCGCATCAACATTTCCCTCCGTGTCAGGTGGCTTTGGCTTCAGGCCACAAACGACTCTCGTACCTGGGCTCACCTCCAACCACCATCCGACCTGGAGGTGCCGCACTTCTTCTGTGCCTCGACATCTTGGGAGCTTGGCGACGGCAATTCCTGTCGTTTCTGGACAGACAAATGGGTCTAGGGCAGCACTATCTCTGACTTGGCCCCTAACTTGGTGGCCCTAGACCCCAGCCGCCGCCGTCGTTCACGCACGGTGTCCGCTGCGCTCCATGCCCGAACCTGGATCAGTGACATCCAGGGCTCCTTGGGCCCTGCTGCTATGCTCGAGTATGTTGACATCTGGCAGCATATGCGGTCCACCACCCTCCATCCACGGCCGGATACCATTAGTTGGAGGTGGACCGAGAGTGGCATTTACTCCGCGTCCTCGTGCTAGAACCCCTATTCATTGGGTCCACCACGTCCGAGCACTAGCGTCTGGTCTAGAAGTC
Organism: Triticum aestivum; assembly: GCF_018294505.1. Classification (NCBI taxonomy): domain Eukaryota; kingdom Viridiplantae; phylum Streptophyta; class Magnoliopsida; order Poales; family Poaceae; genus Triticum; species Triticum aestivum. The sequence goes on from NC_057807.1 coordinate 396,776,183, forward strand.
CAGCGCCTCGCTTTCGACCAAGTTATTCATCTACTTGGCCTCCCTCAACCACTGTTGGTCGGCTGATCGCCTCGACCACCGCGGTCTCCCGCATGAGCCAGCCTGCGTACTTTGCTCTCAAGAGGTCAATACCTTGCACCACATTCTCATTGGGTGCGTCTTCGCTTGCATCATTGGGCATGCCATCCTCTCTTGGTGTTGCCCTGGTATCGCTGTGTCGGACGGGACTTTGGGCTTCTTCGACTGGCTGCATTCGACCCTTCTCCTCATGCTGCCGTCCAAGCGGTCGGGCATCTCTACCATGGTTGCACTTACCGCTTGGGCCCTTTGGCGTCACCACAACGCCATCATCTTCGACAAAGTCTTGTGGTCTGTCGCCCATCTCTTCGCCGAGATCATGGACGATGCCCGCTCCAGGGCATGTGCCGGAGCCAAAGGACTAAGCAATTTTATTTATGTAACCTGATTCTTTGTACTCGGGGCTGAGCATCCCCTCTTCTTCTGCTCGCTCAGGTGTCATGGCCGCGCCAACTTGCGTACATGCCCATGACGCCGCCATGTACTTTCTCCCCTCTTTTTTCGTCGAATATAGGAGCTTTATTAACTGATGATCATGGTGTTACAGTCCGCCCATAGGCTAGGAAGAAGGAACTCAGGGCTTACATCAAGCCAACTCTCCATCCATTCTGATGTACATGCTAGACGTGCACATTGGTGGGTCGGAATATTAACCTTCCTACTGACATGGGTAACAGCAAAAGAAGCAAAACTAGTACTAACACTACAAAAAAATACACTGCCGTGGTGATACGTGTTTGTCATAGTAGGTCGCGTTTTTTTGTCATGCATGTACATACATGGAGATTTTATGATAGAATCAAGATAGTCATACCTGTGCTGTCATAGAAGTGTTCCATGACATTACCAAAATTATCATCACGGAAGTGTCCACTTCCATGACGATAAAGCACGCATCGCAGAAGTGCTTTCGTCAAGGGTGGCCGACACGTGGCATCCACCGTAACGGAATGCCGTTAAGCTATCGGGTCGGGTTTTGGATCCGATAACCCGTTAAGAGCCTGGACCAATGGAGATTTTCCACGTGTAAAATCATCATTGGCTGGAGGAAACACGTGTCGGCTCATCGTTGGGACAGATGTCATCCACTCATTGGACAGAAGGTGCCTATGATACGTCGACACATGGCACGGCCCAATAGAGGCCCATTCCTGTGAAAAGGCCGGCCCGTTTGACTTGGTCAAAAGATGGCGGGCCGGCCCATGGAAAGCCTGTTAACGGCATGTTCGCATATAGCCCATTTACAGCCCGCTAACCCAAGGCCCGTTACACCCTATCCGAAGTAGGCCTAGTAGCATCATCTGGGCCATCCAATATGATTCCAGCCCGTTTTCACTTATGGCCCATGTATGGCCCATGACGTCTTTTGGCCCATATGAGGCCCTTTGTAACTCTTGGCCCATTAACAGCCCGTGGTGAAACTCGCCCGTAATGAACAGTGTATCACTTTATGCCCATTAAAGGCATGTTATTCCGTTGGGCCACTTCCAGCCCATGTTATCTTTCGGCCTTCTCAGAGCCCATTTACTCTTGGGCTCATTTCTAGCATTCGTTTACTTACAGCCCGTTACTGTCATTTTCTGCTTGTGGGCTAAATTCAGCCCGAGGTTACAGTCGGCCCGTTTTGTGGCCCGTTAATACGCTGGGCCATTTTCATAGCGTCATCAAATACGGCCGATTAATGACGGCCTGTTATGGTCGGCCCATGACCAAACGATTCCAACTCTAGCCCATTTACGGCCATAATGCGGTCTGTTATTGGCCCATGTTTGGCCAACCGATTATACGACCCGTACAAGGCCCATTGATGATACGGCCCGTAGAAGGCCCATTGTGTCTACGACCCGTATAAGGTCCATTGTTTCTACAACATGTAGAAGGCCCATTTTTTCTACTGCCCGTAGGAGGGAACTGGTAACTACAATAAATATGTAGCCCATGGTTATTGTGGCCTAGTTTTAAAAAATAGGTTATTGCGGTCACTAGCAAACCGCGGAAAAAGAACTGCACTGACTACAAGCAAAGAAATAAACAAGACAATAAGGAAATAAATAAGCAAGCAACTTACGCTAGGCTATCATGGCTATTACACATATTACATTCACTGGGCATCAAAGTTCGCCACCAGAACAAATATAGGGAACACAACAGCATATAAACGCCGCAGCAAAACAAGTCCAGAACTGAAACCACTTCAGAAGAGCTCAAGAAACAATATCTTGGGTACCCATAATGCTGGCAAGATGCTTAGGAAGCTTATTAACTTGCTCTTGTTTGGCGCTTAAGTCCTCCAGCACTTGCCGTTGCACCAGAAAGTATGCATCTGAGTTCTGCAGGGACTTCCTCAGTCATTCGGCTTCCTGTCGCATAACATCTGATCGATGTCTTTCAACTTGAAGTTGAGACTCAAGAAGTCGAACTGATTCAGGCAACGAGTTCGAAGAGCTGGTGCCAGCAGTAGTAGCCAGTAACTCGAACACTACATCAAGACAGGACTTTGAGGTTGTCTCAGTGTCTTCAATATAGTTTGTATCAGCTTTCTTGGAGACCAACAGGGATGTCTCACTATCTTGAACCTTATCTGCATTACTTCCTTTACCATTGCATAACTAGGTACTCTTCTCCAATATTTTATCCGTGTTCTAAAAGGGAAACAAACAAACACATCACAGGTTTATAATGTAGTATATGAAACTCATTTTGGTAAACCAGTTCAGTAGTAAGGTGGATAGGATAACAACATGAAACAAACATATATCTATGTAGTATGGTCACTGTATGGTCTATATCATTTTAGTTTATGTTGCCAAATCAAGATAGATACAGTTCGAATCATATCTATTTAAGACAAAGCAGTATAGACAGAATATAAGTGTGGGAAACTACACAGCAATAACAACACTTGTAATGTGCATGGCATGAGAACATAACTTTTTATTCAATTGAAACTGAAATCAACATAGAGCAAGTTACAACAGCAAATAGCCAAACATGTTAAAGAAACAGGTTTAAAACATACATGTTGCGCCATTGGAGTTTCAATTGCATCCTTCAAATTTGAAGTTAGTTCGTATGAGTAAATACAGTGATGCAAGAGCAAAGTAGTATGAACCATAGCTACGGAACCTGACCTGAGAACAATTCTTCTTTTGCTTTAAGCGTTGACTTGTGGTTCGGAGTGGTGGTCCTCGTGCTTTGGGCACTGCAGTTGCCTTACTAACTGCTCGTGTTTGGGTGCTCTGTGGTGGAGACGGTGTTGTGTCAACCGGAACTGGGTTACTATCTGCAGGGGTTGGGGTTAGAAAGGTTGTAGCTGGTTCTCTGTCCAACTGGGTAGGGGTACAATCTGCATGAGTGTGGGTTATGTGTGGTGGGGCTGGTTCTTGGGCAAGTACAACTGTGGTTCTATCTGCATCGACAGGTAGCACGATCTTTTCTGAAGACCGTGTTTTTACTCCCACAGATACTGCCATCACTCCCTCCAATTGAAATGGCTGATAAACAAGAAAAGTAATTGAATGTACAAACATTGTAAGATAGACAGGTGCAATGGATAGTAGGGAAGAAAACAAGGCATGAAATAATTCACATTTATGTTGTCTAACCAAACAGAATAGCAGGACATAATTTCACATATATGATGGCTAATTAAACAGGATAGCATGACTCAATTTCACATGTATGATGGCTTACTAAACAGGATAGAATGACATACTTCAAAATATGATGACTATGTAAACAGGATGACATGATATAACTATACGATGTGTCTATTAAAGTGGCTGGCATGCCATAAATCACAAACATGCCGTCGATGGAAACATGATGGCATGATATAATTCATGGATAGAATGACATAATTTAAAATATGATGACTATGTAAACAGGATGAGATGATATAACTATATTATGTCTTTAGAAAATGGGTTGGCATGCCATAATTCAGATACATGCTGTCTATGTAAACATCATGGCATGACATAATTCAAATATATGATTTATATACTAAGGAAGTGAGCAGAGGGCAATCACATATATGATGTGTCAACTAAGGAGATGGCATTCAATACTGTGTATATGATGTAAAAACTAAGCATTTCAATACAACATATGCATGATATGAGTAACATAACCCTGCCAAGTTTGAGCATACACCTCAGGAGGATAATAGGACTGGTCATCTGCCTCTGAATCCTCCTCTGAAGAGCTATCTGTAACCAGCAAGATATCTGCTTCAACAGGTAGCATTGTTTGCTCTGAAGACCTTGTTTTCACTCCAGATTTCTCCATCACCAATTCAAATGGCTGATGCACAGGAAGAGCAGTTGAATATACAAACATTGTCGACAAAAGCAATGAGAAATACAAAAAAAGGACGGCATGATATAATTCACATATATGACGCTTGTCTAAACAGCATGGCATTGCATAATTCACATACATAATGCCTTGCAACAAGATAACATTGCATAATTCACATATATAATGTCTTGCAACAAGATGGCATTGCATAATTCACATATATGGTAATTAGACACTAAACATGTGGCATTCACACAAAGCATGTCTAAACTAAACAAATGACATAGCAATGCAAGATATCATACGCACGATATGAGCAACATAACCCTGCCAAGTTAGAGCATGCACCTCGGGGGGGGGGGGATATGACTGGTCATCTATCTCTGAATCCTCCTCTGAGGAGCTATCGGTAACTAGCAAGACATGCACTTCGTCAGATTCTGCTCTGAAGACCTTGTTTCCACTCCAAATTTTTCCATGACCGTGCTGAATGGCTGATGCACAAGAAGAGTAATTGAATGTACTAAAATTGTTGACAAATTTAACACGTAATAAAAAAATTGATGGCATGATATAATTCACATATAAGATGACTGGCTAACCAGGGTGGCATTGCAAAATTCACATATATGATGCCTGGCTAAACAAGATGGCATTGCATGATTCACATATACGATAAAGAAACTAAACAGATGACATCGACACAAAGCATGTCTAAACTAAGCAGATGACGTCTTTAATGTATACAGTAAGCAATGCAAGGCACCATATGCATGATATTACCAACATCAGCATGCCAAGTTAGAGCGAAGACCTCATGGGGTAAATAGGAGTGGTCTTCTCCTTCTGAATCCCCCTCAGAACAGTTATCTTCCTCTTGACTACGATCTAAAATGGGTGGAGGGGGCTGCCTTTGCGCCCACCATGGAGCGACGTCTGCATGAAATTTTATTGCCACGCAAGGCTTGTCTCTTTTGCTCTACATGATCAGTTCCATTGTGTACAATAACTGGCATGCATAGGAATAAAACATAGTGAGATTATGTAAGGAGTACATGCACAAATCCAGAGTGATGGTACAAAACTGTGGATAGACCCAAAAACAATGATAGCAGGCAGATAATAGCTTTAGTTAAAAAATACAGATAATGGCTCCTTTAATGTTTGTTTGCACCCAACATGAAACTCATAGTAGACACCCGAGATTAACCAGATAGTAGACAGATAGTACTGATTGCTGCCCCAATATGTACCCCACAACCATTTAAAAACTCAAGTTTCAGCATTAGTTTGGACCTGACTCGGAGTCTAATAAGTGAACACGACGATAATATAGCATGTCATCATATTAAGCGACGCATAACGTAAGCAGACACAGAAGAGTGCGACCTCTCTTGCGGACCCGTGTAGTCGTCAAGGTCATTTGCTCAGTTGATGATGGTAATGCAGTTGTCGTGGCTGCCGGCGGCGGGGAAGAAGATCTGAGGCGGTGAAAGATAGTCTGGAGAGCGGATCCCTGCTGTGGTGAACCCTTCCATCGTTGGAGCAGCTGAGCTGGAGTGGAAAACAGCGCCACAGGAGCAGGACAAACCACACAAGGTTTTCTTTGACACATATCTGTAACAGAAGTAATTGAGTAAGGGCTTGTTTGAATTTGATGATTCTAACAATGCAGGGATAGGAAATAGACAGAAATAGGATAGGAATGCACGTGCAAAACAGAGAATTTAAAAACACAGGATTTCTGCCAATCTGGGTGTTTGATTCACAACAATTGGAAGATCACAGGATGCAAAAAAGCATGGTGAGATTAAGTCAAACCACAAAAAAATGTATGGTTATAATGCTATTATGCTAATATCTCTTAGTCTTGTGCTTGATGAATAGGAATATGAAAAGGAGGACAAGTGGAAATTAGAATTCTTACGGTTTTTCTTTCAAGGAGACACTAAAGGAACAAATCTCACCATGCTTTTCGGAATAGCAAGGCGCGGGTTGAGATGGAGAGAGTTGTCGGAGCACAACGAGATAAAGATATATCTTAAATATTTCGGGCTAACAAGGCGCAGGTTGAACAGGCGGGAGTTTCGCAGCATGATAGACAGAGACGCTAGCTTGAATTTTTGGCATAACAAAGCGCGGCTCGAAATTTTGGGAGAACAAGCTTAACGTGTACCAAAACAGACAATTTGCACCTCAGCACGTACAACACACACACAAACACCATTAGACTAGAGTATGGTACACATGCATTGCACGCATGAGATTTGGCAACCAAATTATGAATAAATACCATATTATAGCATGTAAGCTTTGAGTCATATATGCATGATGTAGATGTTCGTTTAATTCTTATAGTTCATTTCATTCAAAATCATCTAGTTTTTATAAGAAAGCTGATTTATTTTAAGATTTATGGAATTGTGCGTTATAAGACATAATGTAAAAACAAATAATGGCAAATCATGTAGAAAAATATTTCGGCAATTCTGATATGGAAGATTCTAGAACAAAGAAGAAGTGCTTGTGTTTTGATGTTTGTGCATTATGCTTAAGTTCAACCATGGAGTCTTCTAGATTATAAATGTGGCGAAATCTAGTGGAATCTAGATGATATCCAACGGCCAGTAGTGCTAAAATTTGCCATCTTTGGACCATCAGATTCGCCTCATCCAACGACCATCTTTCAAAGTTAAAGTTACCCGCACACAATACAAAAATATATAAAATAATATATATAGGGGTATATATATATATATATATATATATATATATATATATGTGATGCGAAAGCCACCCATCATCTCCAATTAGAATAGTGTGTCCATGCACGGATGCGACGTGGCCAAATAATGTCTGCCATCGCTATCTCAAATTCAAATCAGCCTGACCTGGTTCAATGTGTATACATTATAATATGCTCGTTTCCAAACCACATCGCGCAGATCTCTATTATATTCATGCATGCATGGGTTTCAAACATCAGGATCTCTTATTCAAATATTTGAATTCAACTTTACATTGATTATGACCTCACCTAGTCTTTTACACCCACACAGTCGTCTTCTCTTTATAATTGTACCACTAACTTTCTCTCGTGCATGAATGCACACACACTATCAGTCGGCATTATCCATCGCACACATGCAATCTTTTTCTTCAGGTCGGTCTCCCATGAAGGCACACACCCACACACATCCCCCTCTCCATCATATCGGGCATTCTTTATCTCTCATGCGTGCATACGTAACAATCGATGTTCCTCTATGTATGTGTGTATATAGCTAGGTCTTTCATATTTTCCACACAAACCGATCAATCGATATATCCAGTGAGGTCTCACCCTCTTTCCCACATCCACATCGATCAATCTATACCTCTCTATATAGGATTAACATATATAGATAATACACCCACATTAATTATATATCCAACGTCCCCCTCTCATTATCCATGCCTTCCTCTTCTTCTCTCAGACGCGCGCACAATGGCGAAGACAGTGGGCAGTAAGGGTCCTGCCCCCCCCCTAACATCACTATATATCGAAGCTAATATGAATGTGATCATTAGACAATTGCTGTCAAAAATGGTTTAAGTTCATGAATTGACCCTCCTCGTAAAGGATTAGCAATGCTTGGCCCCCTAGCTCATTTATTTTTCATGGCTCCGCCACTACGCGCAACAGCGCATGTTCTCGCCCCCTCTCTCTAAATATCGATCTCGCACTTGTGCATTCCTTCATAGTCTCCCTCCACTCGGCCCCTCGCACCATCTTCTAGCCCCCCACCAGATTTTGCCACATGTACAATCTAGCAGACTCCATGGTTGAACTTAAGCATAATGCACAAACCTCAAAACAACAGTGGTTCTCTTTTGTTCTAGAATCTTCCGTATCATAACTGCCCAAACTTTTTTTATAGTTGAATTGCCATTATTTGTTTTTACTTCATGCTTTATAACGCACAATTCCATGAATCATAAAATAGATTAAGGGCTTCTTTGATTCAAAGGATTCTCAAAGGAATTTTGGAGGATTCTAATCCTTAGGAATTTTTCCTATCTTGGTTGTTTGATTCGTAGGATTGTAAACCATAGGAATTTTTCCATATGATTCATTTGCACTAGATTTCATAGGAAACATCCCATCCAGTCAAACCTCTTTGAAAGAATTCTGCATTTTTTCTATGCACAATCAAACACTCGTATAATCCTGTAGGATTCAAGACAACATTCCACTATAATCCCATGTTTTTCCTATTCGCGCCTTTTGGAAATCCTACGAATCCAAGAGGACCTAGATTTTTTATAAAAACTAATTGATTTTGAATGAGATGAACTATAAAAATTAAACGAAGGTCTACATCAGGCATATATAACTTAGAGCTTACATGCTATAGTGTGGTATTTATTCATAATTTGGTTGAAAAATCTGATGCGTGGAATGCACGTGTACCTTACTAGTACTTCGAGTGTGTGCAAAACACGTAAATTAGAATTCCAATGGCACGCTACATTCATGAAGCCACGTGGCACATGTGTAGGCGTTGCCACGACCTCCTTGTGTGGATTGATCACAGTGACGTGCTGCTGGTTCCAGAAGAATGTACTCATCCTCCCTGAGCCATACGGTCGGTACATGCACGAAGCAAAGATGTGCACGCACGCCACGCACGCACTCATTCCCTCGCACGCACACACGGGTACACGGGCGGATGCAATTTTGTACCAAGATCCACTCCATGTGATAATTTGATGCGTGTAAAGTCGTTCACTTCATTGATGGTCAATTAAAACAGCACATGCAAATTGAGTGGACGCGAGGGCGGAAGAAAGACATTACTACTCCATTGCGTGCATGCGAGTAGTTAAATCATGGGTTGCTAGTAGTACTTCCATTGGTCTCCTTCGTATTTTGTGCCAATTTTTGACAGTAACATAATATTTACGCATTTGAGCTATGTAGTCTACTTGAAATTTGTTCCACTAAACTCATCGGGCGCTGTTTCGGGCCTCGAAACCAAAACCATCAATTTATGTTCCCATCCCATTTGAAAGCCTCCTCACACCTACTAGTACATACCAAACCTGAACGTGTTCCCACTATGCAGGTATTAGTACTAGTGCTAGTACTTAGGTTATAAAGAGGGAACTACCTAACCGAAAATTACTCTACCTTTCCTCCTCATAAGTGCTTCTTCTTCGTCCGTCCTTGCCATGGCCGGTGAGCAGAGCTCTAGGTCGAGAACTACTCGTAACAAGGGAGCAGCAACCAAGGCTCCAGAAAAAAAAGAGGGCTCGCCGCCACGCGGAGACCTCGAAAGATCTCTCACGGGCAGGCGATGGCTCCCAGGAGCGCCCTAGCCGCGGAGGCGAACATGCTGAGCCGGCGGTGCTGGAGTCATTATCCCTCGACGGCATGCCCGATCAGCTCAATAAGCACCTCAATAAGTAGAAGGAGTTCATCCAAGGCTTGGTGGAGCTGCTGAAGGAGAGCCTCGACCACATGCCTGCTGAGGTCAATAAGCAGGGGGAGTTGACCGTCGGCTTGGTGATGCTACTGAAGAAGAGCATTGCCTCGGAGGAGAAGGCGACCGGCGAAATCCTGCGACTTCAGGAGGACAAGGCGAAGCTCTGCCATGAGCTCGACCTGTTGAAGGAGAAGAACGGCGGCTGGAAGAAGCTGCATGAGAAAAGTAGTTCCTCGATGAAGATGTTGCATGCCCTCGTCATGGAACAGAAGGAGGAGTTGGCGAAGCTCCGCATTGAGCACCCGGCTGCTGTCAAGGTACGTAATGCCGTCATGTAATAGATGATGAAGGCTCGCGTCGAGAAATCCCGCGTCATGGACAGAATGAAGAAGATGGCGGAGGAGACGCGCAAGGAGATGGAGGTCTTGGAGGCAATGAAGAAGCAGTTACGACTCCGCGGTGAATTAGATCATTTGGGGTGATAATCTTCCTTCTTGTTTTGCTCCTGTGTTTCATCTTTTGCTTTGGGTGTTTCGCCGCACGTGTCACGTTCTTTCTGAGGCATGAATAAAACAATGCTTTTTTTTGAGGGAATGAATATAATAATGCTAACAATGAGATGACTAGCAAATTAGATCATTTTTTATCGCCATATGGCACTGGGCTGCTGTGTTTGGTCCTCCTCCGTCGTAGTACTACTCCAGTGGAAACTTGAGTATACCGCACGGTTCTTTGCTCCTCCTCAGGTCGTCGGCGCATTTATACGAGCAGTCAAATCACAAGGCCCCGCCTTCCAGCAGTAATGAACCGGCAAATCACAAAGGCCCTCGCCTCTCGTGAAACCGACTAAGCTAGACGGCCCCGCCCTCTAGCCTTTTAAAAAATGTATACTTTTGTACCGTAGTAGTATTGATGGATTGCGCCATGGAGCAAAACTTGAAATTAAAAAAAAGGTGGTACATATAGAGAGCGTTCATCGCCAAATTATGCATATAGTACTACTACCTCCGTCCTGGTTTATAGGTCCCCTTTGTAGTTTGTGCCAAATTTTGACTAAAGATTTAACTAACAAAATGTTAATGCATGTCAAGAAAAATTATCTCATTGGATTCGTATTTGAACATAGTTTTCAAAAATATAATGTTTGGTGACATGCGTGAACATTTTGTTAGTTTAATCTATGGTCAAAATTTGGCATGAAATACAATGTGGACCAATAAACCCGGACGGAGGTAGTATTAAAAAGGCTAGTCACAATAATGGTGTCCAGCACAACCCACCCCTCAAATAAAACTAAGCATCCTGGAATTCTTTGACAAAACTAAGCACCCTGAAATTCTTTGACAACTAAACTGCTGGCTATATGATGTTGGCCTTATATATTGTACGTATATAATGTGAAGAAACGAGTGGTAGTACTATACCAACTAAAAGATGAAATGTAAGAAATACTAGTATGTATGTACTGAAGAGTTAAAGTAACGACAAGAAACATAAAATAGTTCTGTTGGGGGCTCAGCACAATACCCTCCTCAAATTAAATTAAGCACACCTGATATTAAACTTTGCAACTATCCTGATAGACACTTCATTAGAACCACCATGAGCAACGACACTGCCACCTTACTCGGAGTTCTCGTCCACGTCCTGGACTTCGTCCTTGTCCCTCTTCCTGTTGGACGATACTTCTTTGTTGGGGAATGTAATAATTTCAAAAAAATTCCTATGCACACGCAAGATCATGGTGATGCATAACAACGAGAGGGGAGAGTGTGTCCACGTACCCTCGTAGAACGAAAGCGGAAGCGTTAGCACAACGCGGTTGATGTAGTCGTGCGTCTTCACGATCCGACCGATCAAGTACCGAATGCACGACACCTCCGAGTTCAGCACACGTTCAGCTCGATGACGTCCCTCAAACTCCGATCCCGCCGAGCTTTGAGGGAGAGTTTCGTCAGCACAACGGCGTGGTGACGATGATGATGTTCTACCGACGCAGGGCTACGCCTAAGCACCGCTACAATATTATCAAGGTGGATTCTGGTGGAGGGGGGCACCGCACACGGCTAAGAGATCCAAGGGGTCAATTATTGTGTCTAGACGTTCCCCTACCCCCGTATATAAAGGAGGAAGGGAGAGGCCATCCCTGTAGGGGGCGCGCCAAGTGTGGGGAGTCCTACTAGGACTCCCAAGTCCTAGTAGGATTCCCCTTTCCTTTCCGGAGTAGGAGAGAAGGACAGAGGGGGAGAGGGAGAAGGAAAAGGGGGCTGCACCCCTTGTCCAATTCGGACCAGAGGGGGCGCGCGCCTCCTTCCTTTTGGCCTCTCTCCTCTATTCCTGTATCGCCCAATAAGGCCCATATACTCCCCGGCGAATTCCCGTAACTCTCCGGTACTCCAAAAAATACCCGAATCACTCGGAACCTTTCCGAAGTCCGAATATAGTCGTCCAATATATCGATCTTTACGTCTCGACCATTTCAAGACTCCTCGTCATGTCCCCGATCTCATCTGGAACTCCGAACTACCTTCGGTAAAACAAAACACATAAACTCATAATATAACCGTCATCGAACTTTAAGCGTGCGGACCCTATGGGTTCGAGAACTATGTAGACATGACCGAGACACATTTCCGGTCAATAACCAATAGCGAAATTGGATGCTTATATTGGCTCCCACATATTCTACGAAGATCTTTGTCGGTCAAACCACATAACAACATACGTTGTTCCCTTTGTCATCGGTATGTTACTTGCCCGAGATTCGATCATCGGTATCTCAATACCTAGTTCAATCTCGTTACTGGTAAGTCTCTTTACTCGTTCCGTAATACATCATCCTGCAACTAACTCATTAGTTACAACACTTGCAAGGCTTATAGTGATGTGCATTACCGAGTGGGCCCAGAGATACCTCTCCGACAATCAGAGTGACAAATCCTAATCTTGAAATACGCCAACCCAACAAGTACCTTCGGAGACACCTGTAGAGAACCTTTATAATCATCCAGTTACGTTGTGACGTTTGGTAGCACACAAAGTGTTCCTCCGGTAAACGGGAGTTGCATAATCTCATAGTTATAGGAACATGTATAAGTCATGAAGAAAGCAATAGCAACATACTAAACGATCAAGTGCTAAGCTAACAGAATGGGTCAAGTCAATCACATCATTCTCCTAATGATGTGATCCCGTTAATCAAATGACAACTCATGTCTATGGTTAGGAAACTTAACCATCTTTGATTAACGAGCTAGTCAAGTGGAGGCATACTAGTGACACTATGTTTGTCTATGTATTCACACATGTATTATGTTTCCGGTTAATATAATTCTAGCATGAATAATAAACATTTATCATGAAATAAGGAAATAAATAAGAACTTTATTATTGCCTCTAGGGCATATTTCCTTCAGTCTCCCACTTGCACTAGAGTCAATAATCTAGTTCACATCGCCATGTGATTTAACACCAATATTCATATCTGTATATGATTAACACCCATAGTTCACATCATCATGTGACCAACACCCAAAGGGTTTACTAGAGCCAATAATCTAGTTCACATCGCTATGTGATTAATACCCAAAGAGTACTAAGTTGTGATCATGTTTTGCTCGTGAGAGAAGTTTAGTCAACGGGCCTGTCACATTCAGAGCTGTATGTATTTTGCAAAATATTCTATGTCTATAATGCTTTGTACGGAGCTACTCTAGCTAATTGCTCCCACTTTCAATATGTATCCAGATTGAGACTTAGAGTCATCTGGATCAGTGTCAAAACTTGCATCGACGTAACCCTTTACGACGAACCTCTTGTCACCTCCATAATCGAGAAACATATCCCTTATTCCACTAAGGATAATTTTGACCAATGTCCAGTGATCTACTCCTAGATCACTATTGTACTCCCTTGCCAAACCAGGGCAGAGTATATAATAGGTCCGGTCCATAGCATGGCATACTTTTATAGAACCTATGACTGAGGCATAGGGAATGACTTTCATTCTCTTTCTATTTTCTGCCGTGGTCGGGATTTGAGTCTTACTCAACTTCACACCTTTGCAACACAAGAAAGAACTCTTTCTTTGACTGTTCAATTTTGAACTACTTCAAAATCTTGTCAAGGTATGTACTCATTGAAAATCTTATCAAGCGTCTTGATCTATCTCAATAGATCTTGATGCTCAATATGTAAGTAGCTTTACTGAGGTCTTTCTTTTGAAAAACTCTTATTCGAGTATCCTCTTATGCTATCCAGAATTTCTATATCATTTCCAATCAACAATATGTCATCTACATATAGTTTTAGAAATGCTACAGAGCTCCCACTCACTTTCTTGTAAATACAGGCTTCTCCAAAAGTCTGGATAAAACCATATGCTTTGATCAACTCATCAAAGCGTATATTCCAACTACGAGATGCTTGCACCAGTCCATAGATGGATCGTTGGAGCTTGCACATTTCGTTAGCACCTTTAGGATCGACAAAACCTTCTGGTTGCATTATATTCAACTCATCTATAATAAATCCATTAAGGAATGCAGTTTTGACATCCATTTGCCAGATTTCATAAAATGTGGCAATTGCTAACATGATTCGGACAGACTTTTAAGCATCGATACGAGTGAGAAAATCTCATTGTATTCAACACCTTGAACTTTGTCAAAAACCTTTTTCGACAAGTCTAGCTTTGTAGATAGTAACACTACTATCAGTGTCCGTCTTCCTCTTGAAGATCCATTTATTTTCTATGGCTTGCCGATCATCGGGCAAGTCAATCAAAGTCCACACTTTGTTCTCATACATGGATCCCATCTTAGATTTCATGGCTTCAAGCCATTTCGTGGAATCTGGGCTCATCATCGCTTCCTCGTAGTTCATAGGTTCATCATGGTCTAGTAACATGACTTCTAGAATAGGATTATCGTACCATTCTAGTGCGGACCGTACTCTGGAAGACCTATGAGTTTCTGTAATAACTTGATCTGAAGTTTCATGATCATCATCATTAACTTCCTCACTAATTGGTGTAGGAATCACTGGAGCTGATTTCTGTGATGAACTACTTTCCAATTCGGGAGAAGGTACAATTACCTTATCAAGCTCTACTTTCCTCCCACTCACTTCTTTCGAGAGAAACTCCTTCTCTAGAAAGGGTCCATCTTAGCAACGAATATCTTGCCTTCGGATCTGTGATAGAAGGTGTACCCAACAGTTTCTTTTGGGTATTCTATGAAGACGCACTTCTCCGATTTGGGTTCGAGCTTATCAGGTTGAAACTTTTTCACATAAGCATCGCAACCCCAAACTTTAAGAAACGACAACTTTGGTTTCTTGCCAAACCACAGTTCATAAGGCGTCGTCTCAACGGATTTTGATAGTGCCCTATTTAAAGTGAATGCAGCTGTCTCTAATGCATAACCCCAAAACAATAGTGAT
Organism: Triticum aestivum; assembly: GCF_018294505.1. Taxonomy (NCBI): domain Eukaryota; kingdom Viridiplantae; phylum Streptophyta; class Magnoliopsida; order Poales; family Poaceae; genus Triticum; species Triticum aestivum. The sequence goes on from NC_057807.1 coordinate 396,791,473, forward strand.
AAATCGGTAAGATACATCATAGATCGCATCATATCCAATAAAGTGCGGTTATGACATTCGGACACACCATTACGCTGTGGTGTTCTATGTGGCGTGAGTTGTGAAACTTTTTCACATTGTTTTAAATGAAGGCCAAACTAGTAACTCAAATATTCTCCTCTACGATCAGATTGTAGAAACTTTATTTTTCTTGTTACGATGATTCTCCACTTCACTTTTGAAATTCTTTGAACTTTTCAAATGTTTCAGACTTGTGTTTCATTAAGTAGATATACCCATATCTGCTCAAATCATCTGTGAAGGTTATAAAATAACGATACTTGCCATGAGCATCAACACTCATTGGATTGCATACATCGGTATGTATTATTTCCAATAAATCAGTAGCTCATTCCATTGTTCTAGAGAACGGAGTTTTAGTCATCTTGCCCAAAAGGCACGGTTCGCAAGCATCAAATGATTCATAACCAAGTAATTCCGAAAATCCATCTTTATGAAGTTTCTTCATGCGCTTTACACTGATATGACCCAAACGGCAGTGCCGCAAATAAGTTGCACTATCATTATTAACTTTGCATCTTTTGGCACCAATATTATGAATATGTGTATCACTACGATCGAGATCCAACAAACTATTTTCATTGGGTCTATGATAATCGAAGGTTTTATTCATTTAAACAGAACAACAATTATTCTCTGACTTTAAATGAATAACCGTATTGCAATAAACATGATCAAATCATATTCATGCTCAACGCAAATGCCAAATAACATTTATTTAGGTTTAACACTAATCCCGAAAGTATAGGGAGTGTGCGATGATGATCATATCAATCTTGGAACCACTTCCAACACACATCGTCACTTCACCCTCAACTAGTCTCTGTTTATTGTGTAACTCCTGTATCGAGTTACTAATTTTTAGCAACCGAACAAGTATCAAATACCTAGGGCTACTATAAATGCTAGTAACGTACACATCAATAACCTATATATCAAATATACTCTTGTTCACTTCGCCATCCTATTTATCCACCAAATAGTCAGGGCATTTCCACTTCCAGTGACCATTTCCTTTGCAGTAGAAGCACTCAGTTTTAGGCTTTGGTCCAGCTTTGGTCCTCTTTGCGGGAGTGACAACTTGCTTGCCATTTTACATGAAGTTCCCTTTCTTTCCCTTTGCCCTATTCTTGAAACTAGTGGTCTTGTCAATCATCAACACTTGATGGTCTTTCTTGATTTCTACCTTCGTTGATTTCAGTATCACGAAGAGCTCGGGAATCATTTTCGTCATCCCTTGCATACTATAGTTCATCATAAAATTCCAGTAACTTGGTGATGGTGACTAGAGAACTCTGTCAATCACTATCTTATCTGGAAGATTAACTCCCACTTGATTCAAGCAGTTGTAGTACACAGACAATCTGAGCACATGCTCACTAGTTGAGCGATTCTCCTCCATCTTTTAGCTATAAAACTTGTTGGAGACTTCATATCTCTCAACTCGGGTATTTGCTTGAAATATTAACTTCAACTCCTGGAACATCTCATATGGTCCATGATGTTCAAAACGTCTTTGAAGTCTCAATTCTAAGCCTTTAAGCATGGTGCACTAAACTATCAAGTAGTCATCAGATTGAGCTAGCCAAATGTTCATAATGTCTGTATATGCTCTTGCAATAGGTCTGTCACCTAGTGGTGCATCAAGGACATAATTCTTCTGTGCAGCAATGAGGATAAACCTCGGACCCAGTCCGTATCATTGCTACTATTATCTTTCAACTTAGTTTTCTCTAGGAACATATAGAAAACATAGGGAAGCAACAACGCGAGCTATTGATCTACAACATAATTTGCAAAATACTATCAGGACTAAGTTCATGATAAATTATAGTTCAATTAATCATATTACTTAAGAACTCCCACTTAGATAGACATCCCTCTAATCATCTAAGTGATCATGTGATCCAAATCAACTAAACCATGTCCGATCATCACGTGAGATGGAGTAGTTTTCAATGGTGAACATCACTATGTTGATCATATCTACTATATGATTCACGCTCGACCTTTCGGTCTCTAGTGTTCCGAGGCCATATCTGTATATGCTAGGCTCGTCAAGTTTAACCTGAGTATTCCGCGTGTGCAACTGTTTTGCACCCGTTGTATTTGAACGTAGAACCTATCACACCCGATCATCACGTGGTGTCTCAGCACGAAGAACTTTCGCAACGGTGCATACTCATGGAGAACACCTATACCTTGAAATTTAGTGAGAGATCATCTTATAATGCTACCATCAATCAAAGCAAAATAAGATGCATAAAGGATAAACATCACATGCAATCAATATAAGTGATATGATATGGCCATCATCATCTTGTGCTTGTGATATCAATCTCCGAAGCACCGTCATGATCACCATCGTCACCGGCGCGACACCTTGCTCTCCATCATAGCATCGTTGTCGTCTCGCCAACTATTGCTTGTACGACTATCGCTACCGCTTAGTGATAAAGTAAAGCAATTACAGGGCGATTGCATTGCATACAATAAAGCGACAACCATATGGCTCCTCCCAGTTGCCGATAACTCGGTTACAAAACATGATCATCTCATACAATAAAATATAGCATCATGCCTTGACCATATCACATCACAACATGCCCTGCAAAAACAAGTTAGACGTCCTCTACTTTGTTGTTGCAAGTTTTATGTGGCTGCTACGGGCTGAGCAAGAACCGTTCTTACCTACGCATCAAAACCACAACGATAGTTTGTCAAGTTAGTGATGTTTTAACCTTCTCAAGGACCGGGCGTAGCCACACTCGGTTCAACTAAAGTTGGAGAAACTGACACCCGCTAGTCACCTGTGTGCAAAGCATGGCGGTAAAACCAGTCTCACGTAAGCGTACGCGTAATGTCGGTCTGGGCCGCTTCATCAAACAATATCGCCGAACCAAAGTGTGACATGTTGGTAAGCAGTATGACTTGTATCGCCCACAACTCACTTGTGTTCTACTCGTGCATATAATATCTACGCATAAACCTGGCTCGGATGCCACTGTTGGGGAACATAGTAACTTCAAAAAAAAATCCTACGCACACGCAAGATCATGGTGATGCATAGCAACAAAAGGGGAGAGTGTGTCCACGTACCCTCGTAGACCGAAAGCGGAAGCGTTAGCACAATGCGGTTGATGTAGTCATATGTCTTCACGATCCGACCGATCAAGTACTGAACGCACAACACCTCCGAGTTCAGCACACGTTCAGCTCGATGACGTCCCTCGAACTCCGATCCAGCTGAGCTTTGAGGGAGAGTTCCGTCAGCACGACGACCTGGTGACGATGATGATGTTCTACCGACACAGGGCTTCGCCTAAGCACCGCTACGATATTATCGAGGTGGATTCTGATGGAGGGGGCACCGCACACGGCTAAGAGATCCAAGGGATCAATTGTTGTGTCTAGAGGTGTCCCCTGCCCCCGTATATAAAGGAGGGAGGGAGAGGCCGGCCCTAGAGGGGGCGCGCCAAGTGTGGGGGAGTCCTACTAGGACTCCCAAGTCCTAGTAGTATTCCCCTTTCCTTTCCGGAGTAGGAGAGAAGGAAAGAGGGGGAGAGAGAGAAGGAAAAGGGGGCTGCACCCCTTGTCCAATTCAGACCAGAAGGGGGGTGCGCGCCTCCTTCCTTTTGGCCTCTCTCCTCTATTCCCGTATGGCCCAATAAGGCCCATATACTTCCCGGCGAATTTCCGTAACTCTCCGGTACTCCGAAAAATACCCGAATCACTCAAAACCTTTCTGAAGTCCGAATATAGTCGTCCAATACATCAATCTTTACGTCTTGACCATTTCGAGACTCCTCGTCATGTCCCCAATGACATCCGGGACTCCGAACTACCTTCGGTACATCAAAACACATTAACTCATAATATAACCGTCATCGAACTTTAAGTGTGCGGACCCTACGGGTTCGAGAACTATGTAGACATGACCGAGACATGTTTCCGGTCAATAACCAATAGCGGAACCTGGATGCTCATATTGGCTCCCACATATTCTACAAAGATCTTTATCGGTCAAAGCACATAACAACATACGTTGTTCCCTTTGTCATTGGTATGTTACTTTCCCGAGATTCGATCGTCGGTATCTCAATACCTAGTTCAATCTCGTTACTGGTAAGTCTCTTTACTCGTTCCGTAATACATCATCCTACAACTAACTCATTAGTTACAATGCTTGCGAGGCTTATAGTGATGTGCATTACCGAGTGGGCCCAGAGATACCTCTCCGACAATCGGAGTGACAAATCCTAATCTCGAAATACGCCAACCCAACAAGTACCTTCGGAGACACCTGTAGAGCACCTTTATAATCACTCAGTTACGTTGTGATGTTTGGTAGCACACAAAGTGTTCCTCCGGTAAATGGGAGTTGCATAATCTCATTATTATTGGAACATGTATAAGTCATGAAGAAAGCAATAACAACATACTAAATGATCAAGTGCTAAGCTAACGGAATGGGTCAAGTCAATCACATCATTCTCCTAATGATGTGATCCCATTAATCGAATGACAACTCATGTCTATGGTTAGGAAACTTAACCATCTTTGATTAACGAGCTAGTCAAGTAGAGGCATACTAGTGACACTATGTTTGTCTAAGTATTCACACATGTATTATGTTTCCGGTTAATATAATTCTAGCATGAATAATAAACATTTATCATGAAATAAGGAAATAAATAATAACTTTATTATTGCCTCTAGGGCATATTTCCTTCATTCTTTGCTTGAACCGCACACTTGGCTCTTGCTCTTCATCCAACCCTTGTAGATATTGAAACAAAGGTAGCCATACATTGCAGCATAGTGGATGCGGTCTATATCTAGTACATTCCGCTACCATGCATAACGATGAAACGTGTATGGAGGTTTCTCCAGTTTATGGTACGAAGGATGAACCATGGCTCCTGCCAGGGTCAGCATTGAAGGCTGGCCACCGGAGGGAAGCAGCCAATTCTTATGGAGGTCGAAGGGGTTGCCTACAACGAGGCCTATCCGACCCAGGACTTCTTCATCGTTCCTAAAGTCTACAGTAACGAATTTGACTAGGTTGCTCTCGAGGAAGTTCTTAAAATACAGGCATTCAACGTCGGCATGGCATATGTGGTAGACCAAGCATAAGTCATGCACACAAACCTGGATCAGGGTGGGCTTCTTCCTCTCTTCATCCTTTAGATCCTTATCTCGTCCCAGAACTGTGGTGTACTCAACATCTAGCCCAGCGACCCACTCATCATCTGAGTTTTCGAACATGTGTCTAAAGTGAGAAAGGCATCCTTTCACCGTAGCGGAAGAACAGGTGTAGATGACGTCAAACTCATCATCGGTGATGGTTCTAACCTTGTACTCACTGCCGATCATGGAGATTTGGGACGCCGCGGATTTGGGAGGAGGGTTAGGATTAGTGGAACTACCGTAATGTGAAAGGACGGGACGACTAGGAGCGAACCGCCATAGTATTAAAGGACGTGCGGGCACGAGTAGGAGCGAACTGCCAGCGTGCGAACGACAGGGTAGTGGATTTCCATTCTCCCATGATACGGGCTTCTGAGAGCCCTTGGATCTAAGATCGAACGGTTGCATGGCGTGATTCTAGACCTATGGGCGAATATCCTATCCTGGAGGGTTATTCTGCAAATTTTCAGCAACTTAGCATGCGACCGTTTGATCTCAGATCCAAGGGTTGCCAGCAGCCAGTATCATGGTCGCGCCTACCATGACTGTTGCGTCGCTCGCGCGGTTGCGCCCTTGGAGATTTAACATGGTGTGTTAGGCTATCTGATGTTGGCATGTCATACATAGTCATCACTTAGTCACTCATACTACAACAAGCTTAGCTATAAGGTTGGCTATAAGTGTAATTTTTTTTACTTGTCTCTATCTCTTTCTTCGTACTCCCTCCGTCCCATAATATAAGAACGTTTTTGACACTAGTGTAGTGCCAAAAACGTTCTTATATTATGGGACACAAGGAGTAGTATTTATTGCATTTGCCAAGGAGTGACCTCTTCCAATGAAATGGTGTGCTTATTAGTTTTTTGTTGCTAAGTTTGCTTCATTTAATTAGCTATATACTCAAAATTGTCTTTTCACCAAGGTTCACACGCTTAGCACCGTTTCTTCCTTGGGTCACCAAACCAGTATCTCTCTCTTCTTGATTAACTTGCCACATCAGACTTTATGCCTATGTGGCAAGCTTAGCACCTGTAGGAGCAAGTAAGTACAATAGTGCGCTTTACATGGCATTTTTGCATATGTGGAGGAAAGAGAGGCAAGGAAAAAGTGGAGAAGTGGGCTCTCATGCAAGAGCCAGCCTCTACTACATGGTGGAGCATTGGGAGAGGCACCTGTATGGAGGTGGTCAGGAATCGGGAGACTCACGCCGGTCATAGCGCCGCAGTTAATATGATAATGGCAAGTCAAATCACGGGGCCCCACCTGTCCAGCAGTAACTCGCTATCAAATCACACAGCCCTACATTTGCAGCAGCCTACTCCCTCATCTTCTCGCGTCTCTGTCGAACCGAATAGGCGGAACTGCCCCACCTACCGCGCAGGAAAAGCCCCACCCTCGACTTTTAAATAGTACAGTATACTAATTTTGTATCCATGGATTGCGCCATGGAGCAACGCCTCTAGAAAACAGTGGTACACATGTACAGAGTATACAGCACGCCCGTCGCGTTTGTGTTGCACCCCAGACGGTCGGTCGGTCTGGTACACTGCTCTCCGAATGGAACGCGCGTCATATTGCGTTTGCACACACATGTGCGACCGCAATTGAGAACCGACCATAGGCACACTCCTCGGCCCCGCAAGTCGGGTGACTTAATAGAAGAGGGAGACGAGCGATAGTACTAGAGAAGTGTTGTACTACATTGGTGCCTGGACGATCCCTGCAAGACATGGAAGATCAGTTCGTCCATGCATGTGACCAGACTCCAGCAGACACGCCTGGATTGGCTATCGTCTACATATCGTGCAGGTTGTTTTGTACATGGTTGTAGTTGTGGTGAGAAATCTTTCTTGTCATCTCGCAAAATTAGGTGTCATGTGCTTCAGATCACTGCGAGGGTTAGACAGTGACAACTAAGTTGGGCTAGTCATTGGGGGCACATGCACGAAGAGTACTCGGCTGCCATCTAGGTCAAGCCGACTATGTTAATTAGGACATCTATCGATGGACCCCTTTTCTACGAGTTTATCTTTAATTTGAGCTTTGTTCCTCGTCTAGTTTGTCCGTCGGGATTCATGTTGTCTCCTTTGGGCAGCGAGGTTATGATTTCTTGTCATGTGGCATTTTTTCGTGTTATATGTTATAATCCGGCGCTTCAGATCAAAATGACGACAACTACGCCTCCGGGCCACGTGCATGAAGACTTCTCGACAGTCATTGACGAGGTCAAGCCGGCTCTGGTAGACAAAAGAAAACTAGTACTACTCCACTATATAGGTAGGAGCCTCCGTGCTTGCTTGCTAGTGTTGCTCTCTTCACACTGTCTCGTCCTCTCTAGATCTAAACACGACAGCGGTCGCCACTCTCTCTCTCTCTCTCTCTCTCTCTCTCTCTCTCTCTCTCTCTTCTCACCGCTGGTCACAGATCCAGCTGGATCCTCTTTGCCGGGGAAGGTGAGAAGGTGCAATGTTCACGTGGTCGTCCTCGGCGATGGCTCTTACCCACTGCTGAAGCCTGCCTTGCCGTTCTCTCCCAAGCACCACTGGCAAGGGAGGGCCTCCGACCCCTTCTTCCTCGCTGCCGTAGTGTGGGCAGATCCGGCCTCCCGCCACCCACCTTGCAACATCCCGGCGACCATCAAGTATAACTTCGTTTGAAACCGGCCTTGCTCTACTTCCCGAGCTCCTGACGTTGCTGCATTTGTATCTTTTACTATTTCTCAGGCCCCTCGTAGATAGGATCGATCGGCTATTCGAAAACCACCTAATTTTTTAGGTTTAAGAGTTAAAACTAGTTCATGCACTCGAATCTAGTACTACTTGGTTCAAACAAGGAAGAAAGGGGGTGGGGGTGGGGGAGGATCTGTTACCTGAATCTAGGACTTGGTCGAAAGAGGAAATAATGGGGGCGAAAAGTAGCAGAGACTGGCTATCCAACTGGTCTCTAGGTCTAATAGGAAATAAAGGGAAACACAGTACAAACTCAATATAAACCCGATCTATTGGTTGAGAAAGGAAAGAAAGTAGGGACTGGGGGACAAGTCAATAGAGTAAGTCCAGCACTAGATTTGCTAGCCTCACACAGTATAAGGTGGCTATACCGAACAAAAATGGGACCAACCCAGATATCCTGTTCTGATGTTTGTTGGCCCGAGCCACTCTTATGTAATGCCACTGGTAAAATGTAGCAGTCGCACTGTTAAAAGTAAGGACACGTTAAACCAATGTTGTTTTCAATGTAATGCCTCCAGTAATATGAATCAATGTCACTTTTTTACATGTCCTACTAAATTTCCCATTAAGATAAGTTGGTTCTTTTCGTTATAAATGCAACTGTCCTGGTCCGCCTACTCTCCCGTGCCCAAAGTAATGTCGTATTTAATGGTTGTCATAGTTAATCCTAATGCCCACACTAATATCTAGCAATGCCACTACTTTAGAAATTGGTACTGTCCTTGTAGGATTGCCATTTGGATAAGGAACATGCTTCTTTTCATTTGATGCATGTTTCATCACTTGTTAGTCACCCTCCTTTTCACCTTTTTTGTGCAAACGGAGATATACATTTCACGCTCGATCTTAGTTGAACTGCACAAATGATATCCAAATTATAGTTGAACATTCCAGGAGCTTCACAACCAACCTTGATATTGCTCAATTTTATTGCAACTAATGAAGAAGAAGCTCTATGGGTTTCATTTTCTGATTGAAATGGAACCGGGGCTGGAGCCCTTTTCTTAAAAAAATTTGAAGAAGCTGCTAGCTCACGGGACATTGCTTCATTTTAGGTGAACTGCACCAAAAGGTCCCATGAATTGAATCATCCTTGTTGGGGACTGAAAGAGCCAGCTTCAGCATCCCAGTCTAAGAACCCCCAGCCTCCATCCTTGTGACGCATGGTACACCTCGTTTGCCACCTGCTCGACCCTAGTGTCACTGATAAATTGAAGTAATAATACAGTTAAAATAGAGCGAGTGTCCTCTCCTCTCTATCATTTCATTTCCAATGTAGATAAAGAAAGTGCTTCTCTTTGTTAATGTATGTTTCATCAAGTAGTCCCATTGTTAATATTTAAGCGTTTCTACAAACTGGGGTGCTTAATTTTAGTTGATGTGTAGAAAAATAGAGATTTGAATGTCTCAAGGCGCCTCCTTGTACTACTGATGTACACTGATGTTCATCACTGGCAGAAGGTGTATCTAGGAGACTTGGGATGATTTCCAGTATGAGGCGTACCCTATGAGGCGTCGCAGGGCCCATCTCGCCCTCGCAACATGGCATACTATGATACTATCGCAATATTTTCTTCTATTTATTTTGTGTGTTTCATCAACTAGTGCCACTATAATTTAATCACGCTTTTTCATTATCTGTGCAAACAGGGTTATTCAGCTGCATTTTGCTGGAACTGCACAAATGTACGTATGGAACCGGCATATATGCAGAGTGCGAGGTGTGCCAAGTAAAAATTACCGACACCAACCATGCTGCATGCACGCATTGGCATCCACCACCACCAGTGGGATGTGTGGCGCTCTCTATGGACGGATCTTTCTCGGCAGCAAATCCTCTAACCAAATACTAGTAGCTTATATTGGCAGTTTTCTAGGGAGTACTCTTTTCTGAAAGAAGCACCAATCTCTTTTTCTTTATTTGTACACTGTGTCACAACTTTGACCCAAAGGTCCAGAGCTAGGGTGATTGGCGTAGTACTCGGAGACTGATTTTAAGCATGATTTTCATTAGCTGTCACACTGATTGTAAGCATGAGCAGGTGGAAGATTAGGTTAGTGTGAAGCTTACCTTTGCCTGGTCGCCACCGGTGATCTGCCTGATTCGCTGCTGCATCCTCTCCATAGATGTCCTTCTGAGTGGTCCGGTGCTAGCTTTGGAAGATGGGAGGAGAGAAGGTGGTCTGGCAATAGAGAAGAGGGAGAGGCGAGACCGTGGTTTTGGAATGGAGATGATGGAGAGGAGAGGAGGTGGTTTTGCAATGGAGAAGATCAGAAGAGGGAGAGGCGAGATGGTGGTTTTGGAATGGAGATGATGGAGAGGAGAGGAGGTGGTTTTGCAATGGAGAAGAGGGAGAGGAGCGTGCGGCAGCGATTTAGGATTGGACGAGAGGGCCGGCGCGCTGTGACTGGATCAAAATCAAAATCAATTTACCCTTCAATTAAGAAAGAAACCCCACATTAACTAGTCTCCCTTTTATTCTGGGTCATAATTGACCATGATTTTCACGCATAAAATATAAGTTATATGTTGGAAAAATAATATAATTTGAAAGTACATTCAGATACGAACCAAATGATACAATTTTTGGTGACATGCATTCACATTTTGCTTGTCAAATACAGTACGTGGTCAAACTTTGACCCAAATACGTAAAACAACAAAAAAATACATCCAAGACCAGCGCCGCTCTTCCGCTCTTCTCCTCTTAAACCACCGCCGCTCCTCTCGTGTTCCAATCTAAATCCAGCGCCGCTCCTCTCTTCCATTTCAAAACCACCGCCCCTCCTCTCCTATTCCAGTCCAAAACCAGCGTTGCTCCTCTCCCGTTCTAATCCAAAACCAGCACTGCTCATCTCCTGTTCCATTCAAAAACCACCGTCGGCGAGTGAAGGTGCTGTGGAGAAGTAGATCGATGGAGGAGTACAACCGATAAGTGAGGATCGCAGATAGCGACCCTGTGAAGCTAGCTAGGATGTTGGAGATACAGTCTTGGTTTGACAACAAGGACCAACTAGCGGCGATGGCGACATCCATGGCCAAAAATCTGCAACAGAGTGAAAAGGCGGCGATACTCCTGGAGGGAGTCACGCGGGAGTACATAGAGCTGCTCCTCTGGGCCATGGAGCAAACAGATTCACCGAATTCAATCATGATGGAGCGGTGGTGGGAGTATCGATCCCAGATGGAGCATCCACCAGAGATTGAAGGATCGAGCATCTACATGGTGTCGTTTGTGAGGGTGTCCTGCCAGAGCGAGCCGGTGGAGTCTTCGTCGACCGAACCCAACTGCAAGAGGAGAAAAGTAGTTGGCCCGACGACGCTTCCCCGCCATCCTCTCCCTCGCCATTCACATCATCTCACGGGGTGGCTGTCTGCCGCCGAGGAAGAGGGGACTGCCCCCCAGCCCAATAGTCGGGCAGGTTGTGAATTGTCAGGAGGAGCTTAGAGTTGTTAGTATTTACAGGTTGTGAATTGTGTTTTGTGTTGTGTATTTGAGAGTACTTTCAGATATGAATGTCTTTTGAATTTCAGATTTGCAGTATTGAGCATATGAAGTATTTTATGAATTCTAGAGATCTATTTTTAGCACTTAAAAAAATGTAGTTTCATAGGAGTATAAAAGTGCAGACAATGTGATTCTCAGAGAAGAAACTACAAGTTCAGTTTCAGATAAGAAACTACAACTTTCAGAGGCAAAGCATTTATATTAACACGGCCTTTTCAAACATGGTTAACATCATGTTGGAATTTTATTCATGGTCGAAAATGGAACTACTAGCCAGTTAACATCATGCTGATCAACATTCATGCATAGCACATCTTCATATGATGCATAGTCAAAATGCCCACACAATGTCGAGTGTGCGAAACACAGAGAAAACGAGGGACGAAGTTTTGGCAAGTGTTGGATGTGGTGTGCGTAGATGACAATGGGGACCCACATGTCAATAAAGGCAGAGGCAAAAAAATTGGAGATATTTTCCTTGCACAGGTGGAATCGAACCCGGGCGGAACAGCTGTCGGGTAGTGTCACTTGGCCACTAGGCTAGTTCAGTAGTTTCGTTAATAAAAAGGCACTTCCTTAGGTGGTCGGATCCCCTCCTGCGCCTTTGTGCGCTCGCTGTCACGCCGCTGTCTGCCGTTGTGAACATGCTGAACAAACGAGAGGAATCTGGAGAGGACTGTACGTGGATAGGCGGACATTCGGAACCCACCAGGTCTATGGCCGTACGCAAGCAAGTGCCTCATCGAAAAAATACTTCCTCCTAATGCTATACTGACATTGGGGCCCACGGGTTTGTCAACATAGTTATATTTTTTAGGTGCTTCAATGTAGTTACTATAGGAGATAAATTCACAACGAAGCCGGGGAGCTGGCAGGTATCATTTATTATCACTGGGCCAGCAAGTATCAGCTGGGTTTTGGGCTGCCTAGTCTAGGCTTTCATTTTTAACATGCGCAGCCCACGACCTCGGATGGGAGGTCCATAGGCATGTTTGTATTTTCTTCAGGGCCGTCATGTATCGACCAGCCTATGGACCTCCCATCCGAGGTTTTATTTTTCCTGAATATCGGCAGCCCAATTTATGTATTTTTTTTAAGAAAACGCAGAGGTCTGTTCTATTTTTCTATATAAGAATAGAAACGCTAGATCCAACTTATGTTTCCCTTCTAACTATATTATATATATTTAAATTATTTTATACGTTTTTATATATTATTTTTATCGTCATCATATATTTAACAGATACTTACATATGTAAGAAAACAATATCCCACATCTTATTAACTTATAAAAATAATTTCTTAACAAAAAAATCCTGGATTGTTTTGGCACGAAAATCCTAGTGATTGTGTACAAAAGCTTGGTAAGATTTAATGACGAATGTAATAATATCACTTATTATTTAAATATATTTATAACAAAATGCTCAGCCCTTTTTTATTTTTTGATAACATTGTTGGCCCAACCCGACATTATAATTAGAATCATCCCAACAAAATCGTGTATTTCGAGAAAGTGGAAATGACCTGTAATTTTTTAGGAAACAAAATAAATGGGCCGCATGGATGCTACATTATTTGTTCACCCAGCCCAGCTAATGGACTGTAATTCAAAAAAAGATCAAATTGACTGTAAATTCTACCGCACAAAAAAAGACTGTAAATTCTGAAAAAATGGGTTGAATACGTGCCACATTTTTGGAGGCTGAAATGTGAGCCAATAGGTGAAGCCAACGCAAGTCGTTGTCAATTTAGTCAATAAATGATTCTGACATGTTAGCCGTTGGATTTACATCTAACGACCAGCATCCATCTTCAATCTCTCGTATTCTTCCTCCAGCGCCGCCGGGACCACCTCCCGCCTCCTGCTGCTAGCACCTCTGCTTAGCACGCTTCGCTATGAAGCGCTACTCCACCGTTGGCCAGGCCATCCCTCCACCCCTCCACACCACTTGTTCTTCTCCACCGACTGCAGAACCACACCGCACTAGAACCAGTTAACCCTCGTACACCTCTCCGTCTGCAACTCTACTCCCGCGTCTTCGCATCTCTGGCTCGTTGCTGTCCGGGGCCTCGCCGTTGTCCACCACCTTGGATGCGCTCGGCGCGGCATGGTCAATGTGGTCAATGAACGACACCATCGGAAGTAGACTGTGCGTGGAGAGGCTGATAGCTGGGTCCACGGCCGCACACAAGAAAATGCCTCCTTATTACGCTCAAAATAATGATTCCTCCACCTGACATCTGGAACCCACCAGAAGGGCCTCTGTATTTCGCGAAAAAAACTTGCCCCCGCTGATAGGTCGGACCCAACACCTATCTTCGCACGCAAGAAAGTGCCTCCTTATTACGCACAAAAAAATGAATACTCCCCCTGCCAGCTGGAACCCAGTATAGTGGGAGGCTGACTTGTGGGCCTACCAAGTTGACGGGGACGGAGGGCTTTGTCAACTTAGTCATTATGAACAATTCTACCTCCTGTTACCATACAAAATTCATCCAACGGCCGTAGTGATTCTTCAACCTCTGGTCTACTTGCTCCAGCCGCCCAAACCAGCACCGGTCGTGCCGCGTGCTCCGGCCTCTCGTGGCCGGTTGTGATGCCGCGGAGGCCTCACCGCCCCTACTACTCCCACCGCTGGTCAGGCCATCCCTTTACTCACCCACACCCCCTGTTATTCTGCGGCAACGGTTGCCTCACACCGCAGCCGAACCAGTGACCCTCGTACTCCTCTTCGCGTGGGCATCCACTGCTGAGTCTTCCCCGGCTCCGCGTCGTCCCCTTTCTAGGCCTCACCGTCGTCCACCGCCGTGGTGCTCTCGGCGTGGCGTGGTCACTGTGGTCAACGACCGACTTCCATCGGAAGAGTACTGTACATGGAGAGGCTGACAGCTGGGTCCACGGCAACCGCAAGGAAGTGCCTCCTTATTACGTGCAAAATAATTATTCCTCCACCTAACAGCGAGGACCCACCGGACGGGCCACCATATTTCGTGTAAAAATGATTCGCCCCCTGACTACTGGGACCCACCAGCTACATCTTCGCATGCAAGGAAGTGCGTCCGGGGAAAAACATTTCACCCCCTGATTGCTGGGACCTGCCATCTACATCTTCGCACGAAAGGAAGTGCCTGACAGTCAGGATCCACCTGGTCGAAGCGTACGTAGCATTGTCATTCTGGTCGCGAACGTGTATGTACATACTGGTCGATGTAGAGGCGCGCACGTGTCTTAGTAGAGGTGCGCACATGTCGTAGTAGAGGCGCGCACGTAGCATGTACACGTACGTACAACGGCCAGGGTGCAAGAAAGTAAATACGGCCATGCACGTACATACGGGCGGGGTCTCGAACGCCTACTCGCGCATACGTATGACCAGGGCTCGTGTACATGGCTGTGTCGGAACGGAGAAACTATGTTGGCGTCGTGTTCATGTTGAGGCAACGGAATGCGTCATGTTCATCGGGAGGCAACAGAATGCGTCATGTTCATCAGGAGGCAACAGAACGCGTGGGAGCCAACCGGCTTGGACGGAACATGCGATGGAAACGAGGCCTGGCATACCGCAGAACGGAGGAAACGGCCTTGTGTTCGACCGGCCACGTTCGAAACGGGATCTTGTTCATCGGGAGGGGTCTGGCGTACCGCAAAACGGAGGAAATGGACCTCCTATGGTCGAAACGGGGGTCCTATTGATCGGGAGGGGTGTGGCATACCGCAAAATGGAGGAAACGGACTTGCGTTGGAGCGCTATAGTCGAAACGGGGGTCCTGTTCATCGGGAGGGGTGTGGCGTACCGCAAAACGGGACTCCACGAGATACTTTTCATCTCCACCGTTGACCTCCTCTAGCCTCCACGGGCTACTGTTCATCCACCGTCGACCTCCTCCAGCCTCCACCTGCGACTGTTCATCCACGGGCTCCTGTTCATCAAGCCTCCACCGCACGCTACTCCACTAGCTACTGTTCAACCACCCCTCTCCATGGGCTCCTGTTCAACCACCCCTCCACGGGCTACTGTTCATCTACCCCTCCACCATCTATTGTTCATCCAGCCCTCCACGGGGTCGTCATGTTCATCCAGCCCTCCACGGGGTCCTGTTCATCCAGCCCCAACCGGCTCGATCAATCGGGGTCCTGTTCATCCAGAGGCAACGCCACGGGGTCCTGTTCATCCACCCCCACCGCTCACTGTTCATCCAAACCCCCCCGCAACGCTCACTGTTCATCCAGAGGCAGCATCGATCGGCTTTAGTTAGCAGCAGTAGCAAAGGAATCGCTCGATCGGGTTCAGTTAACAGCCACCGATCGATTGCTCGAGTTCAGTAATGCGTAGCCTGCAGTGCAATCGCTCGGGTTCAGTTAGAGCCCAACGCCTCGCTCGGGTTCAGTTAGAGCCAACGCCTCGCACACACGCGCGTACGTGTACGGCAGAAATGCGCCTCACTCGGCCCTCGACCACCCACCGTAACCGGGAACTCCCCGAAATTTTCCTCGCCCTCGCTTCTACCACGGTTTTTTCCGTCATGGACGGCCCAAAGAATGTCATGCAGTTGCATCTCCGGCCCGCCCAGGACAAAAAGCCCATTTTCTGTCATGATTTTTTGTCATAGAAGTAGGAGCCCACCACATCTATGATGATACCGGGTTTTGTCATAATTATCGTCATAGAAGTGTCATAAGTATGACAGAATTTTTTTTCGTTCGGCCCAAAATGTCACAGATGTGTCTTATTTTGTAGTGTAATCTCCTCTAACTCGATCAAGATAGGCGCTGCAACAGATCTTGAATTGCCGCGCGACTTCCAGAGGTTAACCAAATCCTGTAGTCAACCTCCATTATCACATGTGAGAAATCACGAAGCTGAGCAAAAATCATCCCCTCCCGGAGAGGTAAAAGTTCCACGATGAAGGGATCGGTCATAGTGTGTAAGGGCTTACTCCAAGCTCCAAGGAATGTGATATGTGAACGAGCCACACCACCTCTCCCTTTCATGTCCTAAAGATTAACCGCTCCATTGGTATTGATCGTGATCCATCCCACTTCCGATGGTCGCCAACACTGTCCAGCGGGCTGAATCATTCATTTTGATGGGATCTCCAAAATCGCCAAAGTCTCATGAACCCACTTCAGCGCTTATACAGGGTCATAGCCATCACGGTCATGCGTCCAGCAGTTGCGAGACGTGTTAGGGAACGTAGTAATTTCAAAAAAATCATACGCACACGCAAGATCATGGTGATGCATAGCAACGAGAGGGGAGAGTGTCGTCCATGTACCTTCGTAGAACGTAAGCGGAAGCGTTATGACAACGCGGTTGATGTAGTCGTATGTCTTCATGATCGACCGATCCAAGTACCGAATGTACGGCACCTCCGTGTTCTGCACACGTTCAGCTCGGTGATGTCCCACGAACTCACGATCCAGTAGAGCTTCGAGGGAGAGTTCCGTAAGCACGCCGGCGTGATGACGGTGTTGATGAAGCTACCGACGCAGGGCTTTGCCTAAGCACCTCTATGATATGACCGAGATGGATTATGGTGGAGGGGGGCACCACACACAGCTAAAGATCAATGATCAACTTGTGTGTCTTGGCGT
>NC_057807.1:396808801-396909918 GCF_018294505.1 Triticum aestivum
GGGGAGTCCTACTCCCATCGGGAGTAGGACTCCTCCTTTCCTAGTAGGAGTAGGAGAAGGGGGGAGGAGGAGAGAGGGGGGAAGGAAACGGGTCCGCGCCCCCCTCCTTGTCCAATTCGGACTAGAGGGGAAGGGGGCGCGCGGCCCTGCCTTGGCCGCCCCTCCTCTTCTCCACTAGGGCCCAATAGGCCCATTACACTCCTCGGGGGGTTCCAGTAACCCCCCGGTACTCCCGGTATATGCCCGAAGTTGCCCGGAACACTTCCAAAGTCCAAACATAGTCATCCAATAAGTCAATCTTTATGTCTCGGCCATTTCGAGACTCCTCATCATGTCCGTGATCATATCCGGTACTCCGAACTACCTTCGGTACATCAAAACACATAAACTCATAATACCGATCGTCACCGAATGTTAAGCGTGCGGATCCTACGGGTTCGAGAACTATGTAGACATGACCGAGACATGTTTCCGGTCAATAACCAATAGCGGAACCTGGATGCTCATATTGGCTCCCACATATTCTACAAAGATCTTTATCGGTCAAAGCACATAATAACATACGTTGTTCCCTTTGTCATCGGTATGTTACTTTCCCGAGATTCGACCGTCGGTATCTCAATACCTAGCTCAATCTCGTTACCGGCAAGTCTCTTTACTAGTTCTGTAATGCATCATCCCGCAACTAACTCATTAGTCACATTGCTTGCAAGGCTTATAGTGATGCGCATTACCGAGAGGGCCCAGAGATACCTCTTCGATAATCGATGTGACAAATCCTAATCTCGATCTATGCCAACTCAACAAGTACCATCAGAAACACCTGTAGAGCACCTTTATAATCACCCAGTTATGTTGTGACGTTTGGTAGCACACAAAGTGTTCCTCCGGTAATCGGGAGTTGCATAATCCCATAGTTATAGGAACATGTATAAGTCATGAAGAAAGCAATAGCAGTAAACTAAAACGATCAAGTGCTAATCTAACGGAATGGGTCAAGTCAATCACATCATTCTCCTAATGATGTGATCCCGTTTATCAAATGACAACTCATGTCTATGGTTAGGAAACCTTAACCATCTTTGATCAACGAGCTACTCAAGTAGAGGCATACTAGTGACACTTCATTTGTCTATGTATTCACACATGTATTATGTTTCCGGCTAATACAATTCTAGCATGAATAATAATCATTTATCATGAAATAAGGAAATAAATAATAACTTTATTATTGCCTATAGGGCATATTTCCTTCAGTCTCCCACTTGCACTAGAGTCAATAATCTAGATTACATAGTAATGATTCTAACACCCATGGAGTCTTGGTGTTTATCATGTTTTGCTCGTGAGAGAGGTTTAGTCAACGGGTCTGCAACATTAAGATCCATATGTATCTTGCTAATCTCTATGTCTCCCACCTGGACTTGGTCACAGATGGAATTAAAGCATCTCTTGATGTGCTTGGTTCTCTTGTGAAATCTGGATTCCTTTGCCAAGGCAATTGCACCAGTATTGTCACAAAAGATTTTCATTGGACCCGATGGACTAGGTATGACACCTAGATCGTATATGAACTCCTTCATCCAGACTCCTTCATTTGCTGCTTCCGAAGCAGCTATGTACTCCGCTTCACACGTAGATCCCGCCACGACGCTTTGTTTAGAACTGCACCAACAGACAGCTCCACCGTTCAATATAAACACATATTCGGTTTGTGGTTTAGAATCGTCTGGATCAGTGTCAAAGCTTGCATCGATGTAACCATTTACGACGAGCTCTTTGTCACCTCCATAAACAAGAAACATATCCTTAGTCCTTTTCAGGTATTTCAGGATGTTCTTGACTGCTGTCCAGTGATCCACTCCTGGATTACTTTGGTACCTCCCTGCTAAAATAATAGCAAGGCACACATCAGGTCTGGTACACAGCATTGCATACATGATAGAGCCTATTGCTGAAGCATAGGGAACTTCTTTCATCTTTTCTCTATCTTCTGCAGTGGTCGGTGAGGGAGTCCTGGATTAGGGGGTGTCCGGATGGCCGGACTATGATCTTTGGCCGGACTCCCGGTGTCACACCCTAGCTAGTCATGCATTAGAGTGTTGCATCATGTTTACTCTTTCATCAGAAACTTGAAATGGGGATGACAGAACCCCCAGTCCCCTCTGAAAACAACTAGGGTTACTAAAATAATTTTTCAATGAACCTGAAATGCCCTTCTAAAATGCCCATCATTTTTGTCTTGGTTCAGAACCTCTGCCAAAAGTGGTGCACATTTTCCTAGGCCATCCTAGGGTTTTTGAATTAAATCATAAATATTTGAATTTGGGCATTTAAAATAATATAAAATATTTAAATGCTCAAATATCTCCAAACTAAAATGTTTCATGTTGGAAATAATGCAACTATGGGCCAGGAATAGTTTGGTGATTTTTGAAGTTGCCTAGGTATTTTATTAAATTCAACAAAGTTGCAGATATATATTAAATAAAAACAGAAACAGAAAAAAGGGGAAAACTTACCTGGCGCCACCGCAGGCCCACCAGCCAGCCCACCTGGCCGGCCCAGCCCGGCCACCCCTCCAGCGAGCTGCTTGGCTTGCCAGGCAGGCAGCCAAGGTGCTCGGCAGCGGCACCGCAGCTCGCCACGCAGCTGCACGCCGCCCGGCCTCCCCCTCTCGCCGCCCTGATGGCCTGGACGAGCTCCACGTCGCGCCCCGACCCTCCTGGACACCTCCATTCGCCCCCAGTTCCTCTCCCTCGCGCTCCCACGTCATGGCCGACGCCACCGTCGCCGCACCTCCGCCGTAGCCGTGCTCCCCTTCGTCTCCACGCCGAGCCACCGTGTCCAGAAGCTCCGCTGTCCTCTACTCCTTCGAGCTAGCCGAGCCCCGAGCGCTCGCGTGCCTCGAAGCCGCCGCACCAACCTCGCCCGAACCGCCATCGCCGGAGATCCCCTTCGCCGTCGCCGCCGCAGCAGCTCGTCCCCGACCACGCCGTCCTTTCCATCAAGACCGCAGTGAGCTGGGCTAACTTCCCCTTCCTCTCTTTCTCTCTCTCGTGCACCACAACGAGCGCACCAAGCTCACCCGCACGCGCTGTCGCGGACCTCGTCGCCGACGTGCTTCCGACCACACTCCGGCCACCAGATGGTGTCCATCTTACTCACCAAGTCCCACAGCACCTAGCTAGCCACTCCACGAGCCTCACCGACCCCTCTAGCGCCAAGTTCATCCTCGACTGAACCCCGGTGGCCGCCAAAGTCGTCGCCGGCGCCAACTCCGGCCACCCCGACCCCAACGGACTCCGCCAAGAGCTGCGGGTTGTCCTCAGCTCCACTCCGGTGGTCTCCGCGGCCCCTTTGGTGGCCGAAATGGCCAAAACCACTCCCGCCGCCGCGTCTGGCTCGCCGGCGGCTAAACGCCGGCGTCGCTGGCTTTGACTTTGACCACGGGTGGGCCCTGGTTGACTCCCCTGAGTCAATGACAGGTGGGGCCCAGCCCTGCTAATTATACAGGATTAGTTTTAATTAAATCTTAATTAAAATAATCACCCTGACATGCGGGACCCACTGTCAGGTTTGACCCAGACCTGTTCCGTTAACCTGCTGACGTCACACTGACGTCAGGCTGACGCAGTAATTGATTTTCTGGATTTAAATTTAATCAGGAAATTCCAGAATATTATTTAAACTTCAAAAATTCATAACTTTTATTCTGTAACTCCAAATTGGACAAATTATATATGAAAAATGATCAGAAAAATCCAATCTATCCATCTGTACTATTTTCATGCATGATCAAACAAGTTAAATTGATGTTTTAAGCAGAACAAGGAAAAGCACTTTAAAAGGCCATGTTTGAGTTTGGAATTTGAATCTTTGATTCAAATTTGTTCAAACCCTTCTGGTTTTAGTTGCATTAGCCCAACACACTCATATTGCTATGTTTCATGGATGCATCATATTGTTGCACATTGTTTGGTGATGGTTGTGTATCGGTGTCCTTTGCGACAGGTTCTGCCTCCGAGGAGTACCGTGATTACCCTAACGAAGAACCATATCAGTGCATCGAACCATCAGGCAAGCAACCAACCATTTGATCATATCGATACAATCCCATGTTCTCGCTCCTGCTCTCTTTTACTGCATTAAGACAACGCGTTTCAAACTGCTGTGTGCCACGGTAGTTGAACCCATTTCCTCTGCATGACCTGTCATTGCCACAGTAACTAGATGAAACCCACTAGCATGTGTAGGAGTTGATTGAGCCATGTGTATGTGTTGTTCTTACCTTGCTATGCCTGCTATGCTTAGAGTCGTGTCAGGTCTGGTTCATCTGGGTGATGGGCTAGAGTGAAATGTTAACGTCGGTAATGAGAGTGGTGTGGTGAACACGATTTGGTAAAGGTATCGATGAGAGGCCATGTAGGAGTACATGGTGGGTTGTTTCATTGAAGCCGACCTTAAGCACTGAGATCTGTATGTGTGATTTAAGAATCAGCTACTACCATGCATTGGGCCCGAAACCAATGGACCCTCTCGGCTTCTTATTCACCCTAGTTCTCCGTCCAGGAGTTGCAACTAGTTTCTGGTGTTTGTAGCCTACTGGAGGCCGTGGACAGCGCTGACCGTAGGGGTGGGCTGTGATGCGGTAGGTACGTGGCCGGGTGTACCGAATACCCGTTAGGTATCTCGGGAACCCTGTTCACATCGTTCGGGGCCGTATGGGAAACCTCGGCCGGACTCCCTGCGGATGGAACCTGAATAGGCGATAAACCTGGACTGGAGGCTTAGGTGATTAGGTAGGTCATGGCCGACACCCACGTTGGGCTTCCGCTTGAAGGTTGTCGAGTACATGTCGTGTAAACGACGGTAAGTGGTGAGAGCGTGTATGAAGAAGTACACCCCTGCAGGGTTAACATGATCTATTCGAATAGCCGCGTCCGCGATAAAGGACTACTTGGTTGCCTATACAGTTCATAGACAAGTAAATGGAAACTACTAAAAGTCTCAAGATAAGTGTGAGTGCCGAAGATGGCTCTTCCGTAGGAAGACGGAGGTGGATCCTCGGTAGTGTATTGAAGTGGTGAGTAGTGGACTCGTGTGCGCAAAACCATTTCAAGTTGGAGTATCGTAGGATAGCCTAGCCAAGAGTCAAAGCTGGCTTGCTGCAATAACTCCACCAACCCTTCTTGATACTATGCATGTATGTAGGATCTGATGTAAGTCTTGCTAAGTACCTTTGTACTCATGTTGCTATACTCTACATTTTTACAGAAGACGCTGCAACCCCTTCTGATGGGTTCTATGTAGACGTTGACATCAACGAGTAGGCTAAAGACCCAGGTGGTGACCCTGAGCTTGTGAAGGACCACGTAGTATAGCTAGGCTTTCCAAGCCTCTTTTATTTTACTAGTTGTCTGTACTCAGACAAGTTACTTCCGCTGCTGGTTTGTATGACTGTATGACTTGTATGTTGGGTCGTGAGACCCGTACCTTGGTGTATGTTATGTATGGCTCCCTGAGCCTTAAATAAAGTACTTGTGTCGTAGAGTCATGTTGTGATGTTTCGTTGTATTGCACATATCGAGCATATTGCGTGTATGATTGAAATGCTTGGTATGTGTGGGATCTGACTATCTAGTTGTTTATCTTCAGTAGCCTCTCTTACCGGGAAATGTCTCCTAGTGTTACCGCTGAGCCATGGTAGCTTGCTACTGCTCTGGAACACTTAGGCTGGCCGGCATGTGTCCTTCTTCGTTCCTGTGTCTGTCCCTTCGGGGAAATGTCACGCTTTGAGTACCGGAGTCCTGTTAGCCCGCTACAGCCCGGTTTACCGGAGTCCTGCTAGCCCAGTGCTACAGCCCGGACCCACTCGCTGATGACCGACACGTTCGAAGCTGGGTCATGGATGCCTGTCCCTGTAAGTCTGTGCCACTTTGGGTTTACGACTAGTCATGTCAGCCCGGGCTCTTTATCATATGGATGCTAGCGACACTATCATATACGTGAGCCAAAAGGCGCAAACGGTCCCGGGCAAAGGTAAGGCGACACCCGTGGGAACACCGTGCGTGAGGCCGCAAAGTGATATGAAGTGTTACCGGCTAGATCGATGTGACATCGAGTCGGGGTCCTGACAGCGTTGGCATCAGAGCCGGACTGCCTGTAGGTTCTCCAAGCCAAACTGGTCGATGTTGAGTCTAGAAATTCTTTAGTTATATGTAGGGGAATTGTTTGTGGGTTGGAACGTAAGGCTCTTTTTACTCCTTTATCTTATGACTTTCTGATCTGAGTCAGTCCATTCTTCCACCGGGGGTTAAGGAATTAAGATCTGTTCTCTCTATCAGGATCACGAGTTACTAATCAGTAGTACCTTATAAGTTTGATGGTTACAAGCCTAGTCCAGTTCTACTACCACATTATATTGTTAGAATGGATTCAGAATTTTGATATGATGATGTTGAGTGTGTACGAAATCCTTTGTCAAATGTCTCAAATCCTTCTTGAGCATTTACAGCTGTTATGCTGCCGAAATTTTGCCAGAAGTTCTAATGCCTTTGCATTATGATTGTGCTTTCAGATGGCCACTCGCGACCTCAATCAAGTGGTTCGCCTGACTCGATGCCTAGATGTACCCGGCCATACTGCTAAATTGGTCAGGGTAATGACTGAGGCTGGATACCGCTGGTATCCTGAGTACACGGTCGAAGAGCAATTCCGGGACTTCAATCAAAGCCAGTATCTCTGCACTGTCAGGATATTTCCATCTTATCCTGGATCCACCGAGCCTCTTCACTGCTCCTATGGACTCGGGGTTACTATTGAGATGGCTGTGCAGGACGCCGCCTACTCTATGATGACCATTATGCGAGTCAGATCTGGTTTATTTCGGGACTCTGATTTCCGGTATATGCCAGGATCACTTCCGGGAGCACAAGGGTATCTCCAGGCTATCTATGCTGACCCCACTCAGGAGGATTCACGGACTCGCACCACTGCTGAGATGCTCGAGGATAAGGACCGTGAAAATCGGGCCTTGAGGTTAGAGCTCTTCAATACCCGTGCTGACCACTGGGCCACTTTGACTCGGTTCGCACCGGCGGTGCAAGCGGGATATTCGGATATGTGCGATCTCTATCCTGTGAGATCTGCTCTGCCGGACGTGATGGTTTGGCGTGATGTAGGAGGCATCACCCCACCTCGCGGTCCCCGCAGGCCACCGTCTGTTGGTCCAAGGCCTCATCCTAGCCCCTATGGTCCACAAGCTCCGCGAGACCGTCTGTTTCCGGATGTTCATGTTGAACTTCCAGGCTATGGAGGCGACTTCTACGAGGACTACTATGGATCGGTCTGAGTTAGTGGTAGTATCACTAGTTCGCACTAGCTGTGTCTTCTATCGTCCCGCGTGACTCGTGGGATATGACCTAGTTTGTACTCTTCCCGGAGGTGTAGAAAAATAATGTATAGGAGCTTGGGATGCCTCCGATGAGATGTAATCCTCTTTCCACCGTATTAGTACTTTGTTTGGTCTTGTACTAAACCCTGTATGGTGTGTATGACGATGGAATAAAGAAGCAGTTTCTGTATTTTACCATGTCATACGGATGATCATCTTGCATTCCGAGTTATTCCTTACATTTTGTATCCTATGTTGGAATTTTATCATCCTGACTAAATCATTGTCTTGTTTACCTAGGATGGTCAACACGCGCGCTAACCCTGCTTCTCAAGAGCAGGCCGAAGGCAGTGAAGTCAGGGATGCAAATCTGCCTCATCCTCCTTCACTAGCCGAGGTTATGATGGAAGCTGAGAGAAACAAGCGGGAGACCAACCGTTTGTTGGAGCGTATTGAACAGAATACAGCACACCATCAGAGGACTAACGTGGTGTCACTCAGTGATTTTATCAAATTGCATCCACCCACGTTCCACCACTCCGTCGAGCCTCTCGACGCTGATGACTGGCTTCGCAGTATCTCTCACAAACTGCGTTCCGCGCTGGTAGCGGAGGCTGACAAGGTCACCTTTGCTGCATATCATCTTGAAGGCCCCGCCAGTCTATGGTGGGAGAATTATGGAGCTATGCGCCCAGCGGGCCATGTCACTACTTGGGCTGAGTTAAGCGAGGCTTTCCGTGAACATCACATTCCGGAGGGTCTCATGGACCGTAAACGTGAAGAATTTTGCAGTTTCACCCAAGGCCGACTTTCTGTGGATGCCTATAGCAGGGAGTTTGGTAATCTCGCCCGATATGCAACTGAGGAAGTGTCTACTGACGCCAAGAAGCAAGAAAGGTTCCGTAAGGGCCTTAGTCCTGAGCTTCGCCGCGACCTCCGTCTGCATGAGTGCACATCTTTTCAGAAACTTGTCAACAAAGCCATCAGTGCTGAAACTGGTCAGACTGACTATGACGCAACACGCAAGCATGGCCGTGATATGGGTTCCTCATCCGGTGCTAGTCCTCAGAAGCGCCGCGTGTGGGTGCCCAACACCGCCCTGCCACCCAGGTTCACACCGAGGCCATCTTTCCAGGCGCCTCGCCCCGTTCAACAGTCTGCACCGGCCAAGCCCTATGGGGGTCCAACCAATAATGCTCCTCCACGTACTAGTTCCGTGACTTGTTTCAAATGTGGGGAATCTGGTCACTATATGCGTGAGTGTCCCCAGACCAACCCCAACCAATCTGCTAAAGTTGTTGGGCGTGGCAAGCCGACAGGAAAAATATTCCACGCCAAACCGGTCATCGTTTCACGTGGCCATGTTAACTGTATCTCTGCCGAAGAAGCTCAAGAGGATCCCAACGTCGTTCTCGGTACGCTTCTTGTTAATTGCCACCCGGCATCTGTTCTTTTCGATACAGGAGCCTCTCATTCTTTTATATCTGAAAATTATGCTCGTTTGCATAACGTTGCATTCTGTGACTTGCCATCCACTATGGAAATTTCTACCCCTGGTTCTAGATGGCAGACCTCTAGGGTAAGTTATGGAAATGAAATCCAAGTCGACAGACTTGTTTTCCTTGCGTCCTTGATAGCCCTTAAATATTCAGATATTAATATCATTCTGGGCATGGACTGGATGTCAGCTCATCATGCCCAAATTGATTGCTTCTCTAGGACTGTTCAACTCACCCATCCTTCGGGGAAGATAGTCAATGTCTTGACCCGAATAGCCAAGCGACAATTATATTCTCTTAACGCCAGCCCTTTGCCAGACCTTGAGGACGTGCCGGTAGTCTGTGACTTCCCGGATGTCTTTCCAGAGGAATTGCCAGGTGTTCCACCTGACAGGGATGTTGAGTTCGTAATCGACCTCATCCCCGGAACCGTTCCGATTGCTAGAAGACCTTATAAGATGGCACCACTAGAACTAGCCGAGCTTAAGAAACAACTCGATGAGTCCTTGAAAAAGGGTTTCATCCGACCTAGCTCATCTCCGTGGGCTTGCCCCGTCCTATTCGTCAAGAAGAAGGATGGTACGGACCGGATGGTTGTAGATTACCGACCTGTCAATTTGGTCACAATCAAGAACAAATATCCACTTCCCAGGATCAACGACCTGTATGATTAGCTCGCTGGATCCTCAGTCTTCTCCAAGATGGATTTGAGGTTGGGCTACCATCAAATCAAAATCAGAAACGGGGACATTCCTAAAACGGCCTTTGTTACTCGTTATGGCCAATACGAGTACACCGTCATGTCCTTCGGTTTAACCAACGCTCCAGCCACCTTTTCTCGGTTAATGAACTCAATCTTCATGGAGTATTTGGATAAATTCGTCGTGGTTTACCTCGATGATATACTCATCTACTCCAAGAACGAGGAAGAACATGCCGAACATCTAAGGCTAGTGTTGAAGAAACTTCGAGAGCATCGCCTTTATGCCAAATTTTCTAAATGTGAATTCTGGTTGTCAGAAGTGACCTATCTGGGTCATGTAATATCTGGTAAAGGTATTGCTGTTAACCCTGAGTGAGTTCAAGCCGTCCTTAATTGGACTCCACCTGAATCGGTCAAGCAAGTTCGGAGTTTTCTAGGCTTAGCGAGCTATTGTCGTTGCTTTGTCGAGAACTTCTCCAAGGTTGCTAAACCTCTAACCGAACTCCTCAAGAAAGATAAGAAGTTCGAATGGACTCCACAATGTGAGCACAGCTTTCAGGAACTGAAAAGACGCCTGACCTCTGCTCCCGTGCTGGTACCGCCAGACTTCTCCAAGGACTTTGTTATCTACTGCGACGCCTCGCGACAAGGACTAGGTTGCATTCTCATGCAAGATCGACACGTAATTGCTTACGCTTCACGGCAATTGCACCCACATGAGGAGAATTATCCTACTCATGATCTAGAGCTTGCAGCCGTAGTCTATGCACTTAAGACCTGGCGACATTACCTCCTCGGTAATCGTTGCGAAATATTCACTGATCACCAAAGTCTGAAGTACATTTTCACCCAACCGGATTTGAATCTCAGGCAGAGACGTTGGGTTGAATTGATCACAGACTTCGACTTAGGAATAACCTACACCCCAGGGAAAGCCAACGTCATGGCTGATGCGCTAAGTCGTAAATCTTATTGTAACAACCTGATGTTACAACAAAGTCAACCGCTTCTCCATGAGGAATTTCGAAAGCTTAACCTTCACATTGTACCTCAAGGTTTTCTTTCCACCTTGGTGGCAAAACCTACCCTTACGGATCAAATTATCAAAGCACAGAAGGTAGACCCGGGAATCTCCCGCATCAAGAGGAACATTCAGAAAGGAATTGCGAATTGTTTCTCCATTAATGATCAAGGAGTCATATACTTCGGGAATCGACTAGTGGTTCCCAAAGTGCGCAACCTAAGGCGATTAATCCTTAAGGAAGCTCATGAATCTCCTCTCACCATTCATCCCGGTAGCACTAAAATGTATCAGGACCTACGCCAGAGGTTTTGGTGGACTAGGATGAAGAGAGAAATTGCTCAGTATATTGCAAATTGCGACGTCTGTCGTCGTGTAAAAGCAGAGCATCAACGGCCTGCTGGCACCCTTCAACCCTTAGCTATTCCTGAATGGAAATGGGATAAAATTGGTATGGATTTCATTACCGGTTTTCCCAGGACCAAGAGAGGGAATAATGCTATTTTCGTCGTGGTCGATCGTCTTTCCAAAGTAGCCCATTTCTTACCTGTTCGTGAGAGTATAACCGCTAGTCAGCTGGCAGACTTATACATCTCCCGAATAGTGTCCCTCCATGGTGTTCCTTTGGAAATTAACTCGGATCGAGGAAGTCTTTTCACCTCTCGATTTTGGGAAAGTTTCCAAAATGCTTTGGGAACTCGTCTCTCCTTTGCACCGCTTTCCACCCTCAGTCGAGTGGTCAAGTGGAACGCGTCAACCAAATTCTAGAGGACATGCTTCGAGTCTCTGTTATCTCATTTGGAATGGACTGGGAGAAGTGCCTTCCATTTGCCGAATTCGCTTACAACAACAGCTATCAATCTAGCTTGGGTAAAGCCCCTTTTGAAGTTCTCTATGGACGACGGTGTCGAACACCCCTTAACAGGTCAGAGACCGGGGAAAGACAATTCTTTGGCCCGGATATGATTCAGGAAGCAGAAGAACAAGTTCATATCGTTCGTGAAAAGTTGAAAACAGCCCAATCCCGTCAAAAGAGTCAATATGACCGAAAACATAAGGCTATGACTTTCGAGGTTGACGAGAAGGCTTATCTTCGGGTCACCCCTCTGAAGGGAACCCATCGTTTCGGTATCAAAGGCAAATTGGCTCCTCGTTACATTGGACCTTTTCGCATTCTCTCCAAACGAGGAGAAGTTGCCTACCAATTGGAACTACCTCCGCATCTCTCCAGAGTCCACGATGTCTTCCACGTTTCTCAACTCAGGCGTTGCTTCTCGGATCCTATCCGTGAAGTGGACCACGAAACGCTTGATCTCCAAGATAATCTTACATATCGAGAGTACCCCATTCGTATCCTCGATCAGGCCGAACGTACCACCCGACGCCAGAATATCAAGTTTCTCAAAGTTCAATGGTCGCACCATTCTGAAGATGAAGCAACCTGGGAAAGGGAGGATCGTCTTCGACTTGAATATCCCGCCTTCTTCCCGGAGGAACCCAAATCTCGGGATGAGATTCTTTTGAGTGGGGGTGAGTTGTCACACCCTAGCTAGTCATGCATTAGAGTGTTGCATCATGTTTACTCTTTCATCAGAAACTTGAAATGGGGATGACAGAACCCCCAGTCCCCTCTGAAAACAACTAGGGTTACTAAAATAATTTTTCAATGAACCTGAAATGCCCTTCTAAAATGCCCATCATTTTTGTCTTGGTTCAGAACCTCTGCCAAAAGTGGTGCACATTTTCCTAGGCCATCCTAGGGTTTTTGAATTAAATCATAAATATTTGAATTTGGGCATTTAAAATAATATAAAATATTTAAATGCTCAAATATCTCCAAACTAAAATGTTTCATGTTGGAAATAATCCAACTATGGGCCAGGAATAGTTTGGTGATTTTTGAAGTTGCCTAGGTATTTTATTAAATTCAACAAAGTTGCAGATATATATTAAATAAAAACAGAAACAGAAAAAAAGGGGAAAACTTACCTGGCGCCACCGCAGGCCCACCAGCCAGCCCACCTGGCCGGCCCAGCCCGGCCACCGCTCCAGCGAGCTGCTTGGCTTGCCAGGCAGGCAGCCAAGGTGCTCGGCGGCGGCACCGCAGCTCGCCACGCAGCTGCACGCCGCCCGGCCTCCCCCTCTCGCCGCCCTGATGGCCTGGACGAGCTCCACGTCGCGCCCCGACCCTCCTGGACACCTCCATTCGCCCCTAGTTCCTCTCCCTCGCGCTCCCACGTCATGGCCGACGCCACCGTCGCCGCACCTCCGCCGTAGCCGTGCTCCCCTTCGTCTCCACGCCGAGCCACCGTGTCCAGAAGCTCCGCCGTCCTCTACTCCTTCGAGCTAGCCGAGCCCCGAGCGCTCGCGTGCCTCGAAGCCGCCGCACCAACCTCGCCCGAACCGCCATCGCCGGAGATCCCCTTCGCCGTCGCCGCCGCAGCAGCTCGTCCCCGACCACGCCGTCCTTTCCATCAAGACCGCAGTGAGCTGGGCTAACTTCCCCTTCCTCTCTTTCTCTCTCTCGTGCACCACAGCGAGCGCACCAAGCTCACCCGCACGCGCCGTCGCGGACCTCGTCGCCGACGTGCTTCCGACCACACTCCGGCCACAAGATGGTGTCCATCTTACTCACCATGTCCCACAGCACCTAGCTAGCCACTCCACAAGCCTCACCGACCCCTCTAGCGCCAAGTTCATCCTCGACCGAACCCCGGTGGCCGCCAAAGTCGTCGCCGGCGCCAACTCCGGCCACCCCGACCCCAACGGACTCCGCCAAGAGCTGCGGGTTGTCCTCAGCTCCACTCCGGTGGTCTCCGCGGCCCCTTTGGTGGCCGAAATGGCCAAAACCACTCCCGCCGCCGCGTCTGGCTCGCCGGCGGCTAAACGCCGGCGTCGCTGGCTTTGACTTTGACCACGGGTGGGCCCTGGTTGACTCCCCTGAGTCAATGACAGGTGGGGCCCAGCCCTGCTAATTATACAGGATTAGTTTTAATTAAATCTTAATTAAAATAATCACCCTGACATGCGGGACCCACTGTCAGGTTTGACCCAGACCTGTTCCGTTAACCTGCTGACGTCACACTGACGTCAGGCTGACGCAGTAATTGATTTTCTGGATTTAAATTTAATCAGGAAATTCCAGAATATTATTTAAACTTCAAAAATTCATAACTTTTATTCTGTAACTCCAAATTGGACAAATTATATATGAAAAATGATCAGAAAAATCCAATCTATCCATCTGTACTATTTTCATGCATGATCAAATAAGTTAAATTGATGTTTTAAGCAGAACAAGGAAAAGCACTTTAAAAGGCCATGTTTGAGTTTGGAATTTGAATCTTTGATTCAAATTTGTTCAAACCCTTCTGGTTTTAGTTGCATTAGCCCAACACACTCATATTGCTATGTTTCATGCATGCATCATATTGTTGCACATTGTTTGGTGATGGTTGTGTATCGGTGTCCTTTGCGACAGGTTCTGCCTCCGAGGAGTACCGTGATTACCCTAACGAAGAACCGTATCAGTGCATCGAACCAGCAGGCAAGCAACCAACCATTTGATCATATCGATACAATCCCATGTTCTTGCTCCTGCTCTCTTTTACTGCATTAAGACAACGCGTTTCAAACTGCTGTGTGCCACGGTAGTTGAACCCATTTCCTCTGCATGACCTGTCATTGCCACAGTAACTAGATGAAACCCACTAGCATGTGTAGGAGTTGATTGAGCCATGTGTATGTGTTGTTCCTACCTTGCTATGCCTGCTATGCTTAGAGTCGTGTCAGGTCTGGTTCATCTGGGTGATGGGCTAGAGTGAAATGTTAACGTCGGTAATGAGAGTGGTGTGGTGAACACGATTTGGTAAAGGTATCGATGAGAGGCCATGTAGGAGTACATGGTGGGTTGTTTCATTGAAGCCGACCTTAAGCACTGAGATCTGTATGTGTGATTTAAGAATCAGCTACTACCATGCATTGGGCCCGAAACCAATGGACCCTCTCGGCTTCTTATTCACCCTAGTTCTCCGTCCAGGAGTTGCAAGTAGTTTCTGGTGTTTGTAGCCTACTAGAGGCCGTGGACAGCGCTGACCGTAGGGGTGGGCTGTGATGCGGTAGGTACGTGGCACGGTGTACCGAATACCCGTTAGGTATCTCGGGAACCCTGTTCACATCGTTCGGGGCCGTATGGGAAACCTCGGCCGGACTCCCTGCGGATGGAACCTGAATAGGCGATAAACCCGGACTGGAGGCTTAGGTGATTAGGTAGGTCGTGGCCGACACCCACGTTGGGCTTCCGCTTGAAGGTTGCCGAGTACATGTCGTGTAAGCGACGGTAAGTGGTGAGAGCGTGTATGAAGAAGTACACCCCTGCAGGGTTAACATGATCTATTCGAATAGCCGCGTCCGCGGTAAAGGACTACTTGGTTGCCTATACAGTTCATAGACAAGTAAATGGAAACTACTAAAAGTCTCAAGATAAGTGTGAGTGCCGAGGATGGCTCTTCCGTAGGAAGACGGAGGTGGATCCTCGGTAGTGTATTGAAGTGGTGAGTAGTGGACTCGTGTGCGCAAAACCATTTCAAGTTGGAGTATCGTAGGATAGCCTAGCCAAGAGTCAAAGCTGGCTTGCTGCAATAACTCCACCAACCCTTCTTGATACTATGCATGTATGTAGGATCTGATGTAAGTCTTGCTGAGTACCTTTGTACTCATGTTGCTATACTCTACATTTTTACAGAAGACGCTGCAACCCCTTCTGATGGGTTCTATGTAGACGTTGACATCAACGAGTAGGCTAAAGACCCAGGTGGTGACCCTGAGCTTGTGAAGGACCACGTAGTATAGCTAGGCTTTCCAAGCCTCTTTTATTTTACTAGTTGTCTGTACTCAGACAAGTTACTTCCGCTGCTGGTTTGTATGACTGTATGACTTGTATGTTGGGTCGTGAGACCCGTACCTTGGTGTATGTTATGTATGGCTCCCTGAGCCTTAAATAAAGTACTTGTGTCGTAGAGTCATGTTGTGATGTTTCGTTGTATTGCACATATCGAGCATATTGCGTGTATGATTGAAATGCTTGGTATGTGTGGGATCTGACTATCTAGTTGTTTATCTTCAGTAGCCTCTCTTACCGGGAAATGTCTCCTAGTGTTACCGCTGAGCCATGGTAGCTTGCTACTTCTCTGGAACACTTAGGCTGGCCGGCATGTGTCCTTCTTCGTTCCTGTGTCTGTCCCTTCGGGGAAATGTCACGCTTTGAGTACCGGAGTCCTGTTAGCCCGCTACAGCCCGGTTTACCGGAGTCCTGCTAGCCCAGTGCTACAGCCCGGACCCACTTGCTGATGACCGACACGTTCGAAGCTGGGTCATGGATGCCTGTCCCTGTAAGTCTGTGCCACTTTGGGTTTACGACTAGTCATGTCAGCCCGGGCTCTTTATCATATGGATGCTAGCGACACTATCATATACGTGAGCCAAAAGGCGCAAACGGTCCCGGGCAAAGGTAAGGCGACACCCGTGGGAACACCGTGCGTGAGGCCGCAAAGTGATATGAAGTGTTACCGGCTAGATCGATGTGACATCGAGTCGGGGTCCTGACACCCGGACTATGAAGATACAAGATTGAAGACTTCGTCCCGTGTCCGGATGGGACTTTCCTTGGCGTTGAAGGCAAGCTTGGCGATATGGATATGTAGATCTCCTCCCATTGTAACCGACTCTGTGTAACCCTAGCCCTCTCCGGTGTCTATATAAACCGGAGGGTTTTTAGTCCGTAGGACGAACAACAATCATACCATATGCTAGCTTCTAGGGTTTAGCCTCTCTGATCTCGTGGTAGATCTACTATTGTACTACCCATATCATTAATATTAATCAAGCAGGAGTAGGGTTTTACCTCCATCGAGAGGGCCCGAACCTGGGTAAAAACATCGTGTCCCTTGTCTCCTGTTACCATCCGCCTAGACACCTCCGTGTTCAACACACGTACGGTTGAGGAAGACGTCTCCTCCTTCTTGATCCAGCAAGGGGGAAGGAGAGGTTGATGAAGATCCAGCAGCACGACGACGTGGTGGTGGATGCAGCAGTGTTCTCGGTAGGGCTTCGCCAAGCTTCTGCGAGAGGGAGAGGTGTAGCAAGGGGAGAGGGAGGCGCCAAGAGCATGGGTGCGGCTGCCCTCCCTCCCCCCTATTTATATAGGCCCCCTAGGAGGGGCGCCGGCCCTAGGAGATGATATCTCCAAGGGGGGGCGGCCAGGGGGTGGCTTGCCCCCCAAGGCAAGTGGAGGCGCCCCCCACCCCTAGGGTTTCCAACCCTAGGCGCAGGGAGGGCCCAAGGGGGGCGCACCAGCCCACCAGGGGCTGGTTCCCCTCCCACTTCAGCCCATGGGGCCCTCCGGGATAGGTGGCCCCAACCGGTGGACCCCCGAGACCCTTCCGGTGGTCCCGGTACAATACCGGTAACCCCCGAAACTTTACCGATGGCCGAAACTTCACTTCCTATATATAATTCTTTACCTACGGACCATTCCGGAACTCCTCGTGATGTCCGGGATCTCATCCGGGACTTCGAACAACTTTCGGTTTACTGCATACTCATATCTCTACAACCCTAGCGTCACCGAACCTTAAGTGTGTAGACCCTACGGGTTCGGGAGACATGCAGACATGACCGAGATGCCTCTCAGGTCAATAACCAATAGCGGGATCTGGATACCCATTTTGGATCCCACATGCTCCTCGATGATCTCATCGGATGAACCATGATGTCGAGGACTCAAGCAATCCCGTATACAATTCCCTTTGTCAATCGATACGTTACATGCCCGAGATTCGATCATCGGTATCCCAATACCTCGTTTAATCTCGTTACTGACAAGTCACTTTACTCATACCGTAATGCATGATCCCGTGACCAGACACTTGGTCACATTGAGCTCATTATGATGATGCATTACCGAGTGGGCCCAGAGATACCTCTCCGTCATACGGAGTGACAAATCCCAGTCTCGATTTGTGCCAACCCAACAGACACTTTCGAAGATACCCGTAGTGCACCTTTATAGTCACCCAGTTACGTTGTGACGTTTGGCACACCCAAAGCACTCCTACGGTATCCAGGAGTTGCACAATCTCATGGCTAAGGAAATGATACTTGACATTTGGAAAAGCTCTAGCTAAACGAACTACACGATCTTTGAGCTATGCTTAGGATTGGGTCTTGTCCATCACATCATTCTCCTAATGATGCGATCCCGTTATCAATGACATCCAATGTCCATAATCAGGAAACCATGACTATCTGTCGATCAACGAGCTAGTCAACTAGAGGCTCACTAGGGACATGTTGTGGTCTATGTATTCACACGTGTATTACGATTTCCGGATAACACAATTATAGCATGAATAACAGACAATTATCATGAACAAAGAAATATAATAATAACCATTTTATTATTGCCTCTAGGGCATATCTCCAATAGTCTCCCACTTGCACTAGAGTCAATCATCTAGTTACATTGTGATGAATCAAACACCCATGGAATTCTGGTGTTGATCATGTTTTGCCCTAGGGAGAGGTTTAGTCAACCGATCTACTACATTCAGGTCCGTATGTACTTTACAAATATCTATGTCTCCATCTTGAACATTTTCACGAATGGAGTTGAAGCGACGCTTGATGTGCCTGGTCTTCTTGTGAAACCTGGGCTCCTTGGCAAGTGCAATAGCTCCAGTGTTGTCATAGAAGAGTTTGATCGGCCCCGATGCATTGGGTATGACTCCTAAGTCGGTGATGAACTCCTTCACCCCAGATTGCTTCATGCACTGCCTCCGAGGCTGCCATGTACTCTGCTTCACATGTAGATCCCGCCACGACGCTTTGCTTGCAACTGCACCAGCTTACTGCCCCACCATTCAAAATATATACATATCCGGTTTGTGACTTAGAGTCATCCAGATCGTGTCGAAGCTAGCGTCGACGTAACCCTTTACGACGAGCTCTTCGTCACCTCCATACACGAGAAACATGTCCTTAGTCCTTTTCAGGTACTTCAGGATATTCTTGACCGCTGTCCAGTGTTCCTTGCCGGGATTACTTTGGTACCTTCCTACCAAACTTATGGTAAGGTTTACATCAGGTCTGGTACACAACATGGCATACATAATAGACCCTATGGCTGAGGCATAGGGGATGACACTCATCTCTTCTATATCTTCTGCAGTGGTCGGGCATTGAGTCTGACTCAACTTCACACCTTGTAACACAGGCAAGAACCCTTTCTTTGCTTGATCCATTTTGAACTTTTTCAAAACTTTATCAAGGTATGTGCTTTGTGAAAGTCCAATTAAGCGTCTTGATCTATCTCTATAGATCTTGATGCCCAATATGTAAGCAGCTTCACCGAGGTCTTTCGTTGAAAAACTCTTATTCAAGTATCCTTTTATGCTATCCAGAAATTCTATATCATTTCCAATTAACAATATGTCATCCACATATAGTATTAGAAATGCTACAGAGCTCCCACTCACTTTCTTGTAAATATAGGCTTCTCCAAAAGTCTGTATAAAACCATATGCTTTGATCACACTATCAAAGCGTTTATTTCAACTCAGAGAGGCTTGCACCAGTCCATAAATGGATCGCCGGAGCTTGCACACTTTGTTAGCACCTTTCGGATCGACAAAACCTTCTGGTTGCATCATATACAACTCTTCTTCCAGAAATCCATTCAGGAATGCAATTTTGACATCCATTTGCCAAATTTCATAATCATAAAATGCAGTAATTACTAACAAGATTTGGACAGACTTAAGCATCGCTACATGTCGTGGAATTGTCACGGTAGATGTCCTTAGTGTGAGGACTTAGTCGCGAGGCCAACGCATCTATGTGGTAGCTTGAGAGGGGTTGGGCGGAATCAAGAGACGCAACATAAGACAAGGATTTAGACAACTTCGGGCCCCGGGAAACATCATACGGTAATAGCCCTACATGCTGTTTGTGGCTAGATCTCATTATGCTCATGAGGGAGACGCCGCATAAGCCGGCTCCCCTTTAGCTGTGTCTAGCCTTAGAGATTGTTTCTTACTTGTCCCTCTTGGGGTGCCCTGCCCCTTCTTATATAAGTTAGAGGGGCGGGTTGCATGTGGAGTCCTATTAGGATTAGGACTAGTCTATTACAAGCAGAATCCTAGTCTGCCCCCTTAAGGGAAAACTCCTTATGCCTTTCCTCGTAAACCGGCCCACCATAACATGAGCCGGCCTTCTGGGTCTTGGGCCTAGTCTTCTATCTCACCCGCCGTCGGGGTAATTAGTGAGTCGCCAGGCTTGTGAGTCGTCAGACCAGTGAGCCGCCAGACTCGTGAGTCGCCAGTCCTCCGGCGAGTTACCAATGAAAATGCCAAGCCTGGCCGGGTCATACTTTCGGTCGGGTCATACCGTGGGGTATATCCCCGACATTAGCCCCCAGTTTAATTTGGATTTATCCATGTTAAACTGATCATGTAAAATAAACACAAGAACAAACTTGATAGGTTATGCTTCGGGTTAAATATTTTCCTGAACCGGCACCTGATTATCTTTAAGTCCTTGTCATTTCCTCCTGGATGCATACTCAAATCTTATAGCAAATCTCCTTTAATCGATATGTCCAAACCTTGCCAATGCAAAAAAAATCCAGGCACTTCTTCTAAAAAATCCGGGTAAATAGGCCAACATCATAACCAATTTGCTGACATTGGCTCTTGTAGAGAAATATTGTGAAGAATAATCCACTTGAGTTGGCCTCCAAAGCGTCGGCTTTAAAAAAATATTGGTCTTGGAAAACTCATCTGATTTTCAGCTGGCTTGAAGATGTATATCTTGCCAATTTATGATTACCAAAATCGCCGGGTTATAAACATATGATGTTGAGTCATAATTGTTACCAACGCCGGGTTATAATTGTTGCAGACACCGGGTCAATCTGGTTTGCTCAGAACTGAGAATTTA
The DNA here is from genome assembly GCF_018294505.1 of Triticum aestivum. NCBI lineage: Eukaryota > Viridiplantae > Streptophyta > Magnoliopsida > Poales > Poaceae > Triticum > Triticum aestivum. Next base: position 396,829,417 of record NC_057807.1, read on the forward strand.
AAGATTTTTCTCCCTTATATCCATATTACCTGTAGCCCCCAAGTGTCGGGTTGTCATGCTTGCAACAACCTGGGACTTGTAATTGCCTGATGCCTATAAAAACTCCAACCAGTATAGCCCCCAAGGGTCGGGTCATTAATTAATAAGGAGGAGGGACTTTTGTAAATATGATCATGTAGACCTGAGCAGCGACGTATAGCCCCCAAGGGTCGGCTCAGTAAGATAATACTGATTTGGGACTTTGTATATAATTCATTGATAATAACATCATATGATGTAATCTCCACCATGAGGCTTGAACCCATGTCCACAAGGTTAAAGAGCTTTGTACTCTACGAACTGAGCAGTGAACCTTTCAATATAATGGATTAAAGCTTGTGTACCTTGAATTGTTGATAGAAGCAATTGGTAGCCCCCAAGGGCCGGCTCATTACAATGTGATGAGTCGGGTCTTCAATAAGTTGAGCAAAAAATGACTTTGCATTAGCCCCCAAGGGCTATGGTGCATGCTGGCAGTGACATGGGACTTGCATATTTGATATAATCTTAATCTGAATAATGTAGCCCTCGAGTGTCGGGTCGTAAGCCTGCAGCGACTCGGGACTATTCCTTCCATTGTTGAATAAATCATATCCATTGATAAAATAATAGACATTGAATACCTAATCTGCTGATAAGTAAATCTGGAGTTTTTAAATACCCGGCGGCTCTTGGCCGATGGCGATTTAATACGCCTCCACTGTAAGCCGGAATTTTTATAACCCGGCGGCTTATAGCCTTTGAGAAAATCTAGAACGGATAATCATTTTGAAGCATCAATTTTGATATTGAGATTGCACTTAATCATTTATATAAGTCATATTTCTATAAATCCTGCACAGAGTTTAAATAACACATGCCCTGGCGACTTAACGTCAAAACCAGGGCGGGTAACAATCCAAACATAATATAGTCTTTATGCAATTATTGAAAAGAATAGGATTAAGGCCACTCAAGCCTAAACATACTGGCGACTTAATGTCAAAAGCCAGGGCGGGTTATCCAACCTCGCATATTTATATAATCGGGATAACATACCTGTAGAAATTGGCTCATACTGCCGGCTTACATCGCCGTATCCAATAAGGGCAATAATCCAATGATTGATAAGCGCATGTTTCAAATGGCGCAATCCAAAATAGTCCGGCGACTTAAAGTCCATAGCCAGGGCCGGTTTAAATATAATCATGAATAAACAATATCATACCTGTGATATTGAATCGTACTGCCGGTTTATGATACCTGTGCAGTAAGGGTGATAACCCAATCTTTAGAAGCCAAAACTTCCAAATGTTTATAGTTGTCATATGCTGGCGACTTATCATCCAAAGTCAAGACGGGTTAAATTTAAACCACACTTAAACTTAGATCTGAACAAAAAAGGTCTCAAGTCAAATAAAGGCTGCTTTCAAATAAAACATAAACCAAATAAGAAGAAATAATCAAGGCTTCTGATTCGAATACGATCAGTAAACCGTTCCAAAGGGCTTAAGCTAAGATTCGAATACGATCATGTAGCCCCCAGTGACTTTGGCGTTGCGCCGATCAAGAGGGTACCGACAGCTATGTTCTTTTTGATTCGAATACGACCTATGTTTGAATAGGAAGCCCCCTAATGACCTTGAGAATTTTTTAACGACTCTGATTCGAATACGATCAATGTCGGTTCCCAAAAGGGGTTGAGCTATGATTCAAATATGACCAAGAAGCCCTCTAGTGAGCTCGGTAGTGTGCCGATCAAGAGGGTACTGACAGCTATGTTCTCTTTGGTTCGAATACGACCTATGTTTGAACAAGAAGCCCCCAAATGATCAATTGTTTTTATCAGCTATGATTCGGATATGATCAGGAAGCTGTGCCAAAGGATTTAAGCTAGATTCGAATACGATCAGCCCCCAGTTGGTCTTTGGAGTGGGGTACCTATGTTTGAGTTGTGCTTTGCAACAGACTTTCTTTGTTCCTTTAATTTTTTCTGAGAACTCAACCTTGCAAGAGATAATTCTTCTTGAACCGGAATTTTTATAAACCGGGTTTGAGAGCTTCAGAGCTTTGTGGAAGACGGGATTTCCTTGAACCGGATGGTAAACCGGAAGCATCATTGTGAGCAGGAATTTTTCTGACGGCCTTTTAAATTTTCACTAATAGAGCAGTAATCTTCAGAGTCGGGTTATTTTTCCCTCCAATAAACCGAAATTCTTGAATGCATTGAAACCAGCCAATTCTGCCGAGTCATACCATTGTAGCCCCCGAGTCTCAAGATGACTCGAGGAGTTGGCTTGAGATTCTCCATATTTGACCATAGCAGAAGGTGTATATCATTGGCGTTGATAGCATGATGTGAATCCACAGAAGATTGAGGTGACTACGCCGGGTTGTAAATGATCTCGTATGAGCCATGTCAGCAACTCGGCCAATGGCTCCTTCCAACTAGCTGTTTGAAGTTAACCAAACTGTAGTGGAGGCGACTTGTGCGCCTGCCCATTGAGCCATCCAGTGCAGACGGCGGCTGATAATACATGATAATTTGCCTCCAATTTGTTGGAAGGAAACCGGGCTACCCAAGCAGTGACTTGCTCATACTCAATAAACAGCTCATGCAGACAGGTGCGGCCCGGTGTGTTGATGTCGACCAGGCCGCGAGAGATGGACGGAAAAGACGACCGCAACATCTGAGGCGGCACAGATAGATGAACCGGCCGTGGCGTTGTAAACCGGTGCGAACGGGCAAGTTGTCCTCCTTGTTGTAAGCCGGTGCGGACGGGCAAGTTGTCCTCCTTGTTGTAAGCCGGTGCGGATGGGCAAGTTGTCCTCCATGTTGTAAGCCGGTGCAGATGGGCAAGTTGTCCTCCATGTTGTAAGCCGGTGCGGATGGGCAAGTTGTCCTCCTTGTTGTAAGCCGGCGTGGTCGCGAGAGACGGCCACGGCGTTGTAAGCCGATATGGTCGCGAGAGATGGCCACGGCATTGTAAGCCGGTGTGGGAGTCTGTTGAGTAACGACGACCACCTGTGCCAAAAGATGTTGGTGTGCCTCCATCTCCGCGGTATAGTATCACTTTTTGTCATAAATGATTGCCCTGCATAAACAATATTACGGACCAAGGCAAAGATAAACTATTCTTTGACAAAAACAACATGTGCTAATAAAACAAACTTGGATGGATATCATCCGATTTGTTCGGACGATGGATGATCCATTTATCACGATAGAGGTGGCTCAGGCAGACCAGCGACTCAATATAGTTCCGGCGGCTCAGACAGACCAGCGACTTAATATAACCCTGGCGGCTTAAAGCGGCAAGGGCGGGTTGATGTAGATTAAGCTGCACAGCGCGAAAAATATCGCAAAGAGGGAGTATTTTTTCTCAAGATAAATTAATATGTATTAACAATAGATAAAAAAGATAGCACCTGGTAGTATCATGCAGTGGCCGTCCACAGCAACTAGTGCCATATCAGCCAACTAGTACTAGTGCTCCTGTAGCAACAGTAGTAGCACTATCAACCAAGGGGTACTCTTGATCTCATGTGGCGTAAATAACATCAGTGGTTGATGTGACTTGTTTTGATCAACGTGGAAACAACAGTAGCCACAACGAAAGCAGGAGGAAAAAGCACAGGAACCAGCGACTCTCCTTCCGTGTACTAATATCAGTAGTACGACAACGACGGTGGAGATGGGTGGGTTAATTTGCTCCGAGCCATTATGCAGATGCAGAGATAACCATATTAACTTGGATACGGAGTAGGCGAGCAGCTTGGCAAGGCAGCAGCGGCAGCTTGCGGTCAACAAGGCGGCTTATTGCGGAGGCAACAACGATTTGAAGTGAGGCCTCAGTAGAGGCGAGTTGGAAACAGCCGGCAGAGGGCGCGGTTTCAGCCATAACAGCAGAAGCAGGGCCGCTCGGTCGGGGTTGTTCGCAGCAGGTGGCGAGCCGGTGGCGGCGCGGCAACAAGGGCGGCCTGGCCGGCGAGGTGGAAGCACAGGCGGCTCCCAAAAGCGGCCATGGCGGCCTCGCAGCAACGTTGGCAAAGGCAACTTTACGCAACTGAGCGTTTGATACTGCAGAACAGGGGCTGGCCCTTGGCAAACGGTGACCCAAGGCCACAGAAGCGGCGGGTCAAGGCCATAGACGGGCAGCTCGGAACGGATCCTCCGGGCGGCGGAGGTAGGCCGCGGTGTGGAGGTCGGCGACGGCTTGGAAGCCGCCGGGGCATACGCGATGCAGCGGAGGCAAGCCGGCCTGGCGCGAAGTCGGCCACAGCAGAGGAGAGCGGCCGTGAGTGAAGACCAACAGAGCTACTCCGCTCGAGGCAGAGGCGAGACGAGCCATCGTCGCCCGGAGTCCATGACCTCATCTCCTTCCATAGTTGACTCCACGTGATCGATGGAAACGTCCACAAAGGAGATATTTTCCTGGCTTAAGCAACGTAGTACTCGCTCTCTTTTTTTCCAGTAGTACTTTTGACTTTAATGCCTTGATGTGGACACCAAGTTAGATAGTAGTAGACCGTATCATTGGAATTTTTTCCTTTTGGCTATTTCAGTCATCGATGCCCATTGATTTTGTCTGTACTCCGTGACAAAGATAAACTGCACGGTGTTGTATATTTTGCCTCGGTACTGCTATAGCCTTCCGAGTCTGTGTCAGGATAATCTGGATACGACAACCGCGCAGTCGAATCCTTTCGATCTCGGTGGATCAAAAATAGGCGTGGGCTGCTATGATTCTGGCTTCTGCGATTTTTGCAGATTACTTTAACACAGTCGCACTCCTGACGCAACCCTTTTTTCTTTCTCAATGTCAATCTCGTATATGCCACCGCTGAACACTTTTTTTAATCTTTAACGTGATCTTGACCGACAAACTTGTAGTTAACATGAATTCCTCCATGCCAGTTTTTGCTCAGCCGGAAAATTGCAAACTTCACGATCCCTATGAGAGATCCCTTCAAGAACTCAACACCACCGTACGCAAGCCCCACGGTGGGCGCCAACTGTCGTGGAATTGTCATGGCAGATGTCCTTAGTGTGAGGACTTAGTCGCGAGGCCAACGCATCTATGTGGTGGCTTGAGAGGGGTTGGACGGAATCGAGAAACGCAACATAAGACAAGGATTTAGACAGCTTCGGGCCCCGGAAAACATCATCCGGTAATAACCCTACATGTTGTTTGTGGCTAGATCTTATTATGCTCATGAGGGAGACGCCCCATAAGCCGGCTCCCATTTAGTTGTGTCTAGCCTTAGAGATTGTTTCTTACTTGTCCCTCTTGGGGTGCCCTGCCCCTCTTTATATAAGTTAGAAGGGCGGGTTGCATGTGGAGTTCTATTAGGATTAGGACTAGTCTATTACAAGTAGAATCCTAGTCTGCCCCTTAAGGGAAAACTCCTTATGCCTTTCCTCGTAAACCGGCCCACCATAACATGAGCCGGCCTTCTAGGCCTTGGGCCTAGTCTTCTATCTCACCCGCCGTCGGGGCCATTAGTGAGTCGCCAGGCTCGTGAGTCGCCAGACTCGTGAGTCGCCAGTCCTCCGGCGAGTTACCAATGAAAATGCCAAGTCTGGCTGGGTCATACTTAGGCCGGGTCATACCGCGGGGTATATCCCCGACACTACGGGTGAGAAAGCCTCATCATAGTCAACCCCTTGAACTTGTCGAAAACCTTTCGCAACAAGTCGAGCTTTGTAGACAGTAACATTACCGTCAGCGTCAGTCTTCTTCTTGAAGATCCATTTATTCTCAATGGCTTGCCGATCGTCGGGCAAGTCAACCAAAGTCCACACATAGTTCTCATACATGGATCCCATCTCAGATTTCATGGCCTCAAGCCATTTTGCGAAATCTGGGCTCATCATCGCTTCCTCATAGTTCGTAGGTTCACCATGGTCAAGTAACATGACCTCTAGAATAGGATTGCTGTACCACTCTGGTGTGGATCTTACTCTGGTTGACCTACGAGGTTCAGTAGTAACTTGATCTGAAGTTTCATGATCAATATCATTAACTTCCTCACTAATCGGTGTAGAAGTCACAGGAACCGGTTTTTATGATGAACTACTTTCCAATAAGGGAGCAGGTATAGTTACCTCATCAAGTTCTACTTTCCTCCCACTCACTTCTTTCGAGAGAAACTCCTTCTCTAGAAAGGATACATTCTTGGCAACAAATGTTTTGCCTTCGGATCTGTGATAGAAGGTGTACCAAACAGTCTTCTTTGGGTATTCTATCAAGACGCATTTCTCCGATTTGGGTTCGATCTTATCAGGTTGAAGCTTTTCCACATAAGCATCGCAGCCCCAAACTTTAAGAAATGACAACTTTGGTTTCTTGCCAAACCATAGTTCATAAGGCATCGTCTCAACGGATTTTGATGTTGCCCTATTTAACGTGAATGCAGCCGTCTCTAAAGCATAACCCCAAAACGATAGCGGTAAATCAGTAAGAGACATCATAGATCGCACCATATCTAATAAAGTACAATTACGACGTTCGGATACACCATTACACTGTGGTGTTCCGGGTGGCGTGAGTTGCGAAACTATTCCGCATTGTTTCAAATGTAGACCAAACTCGTAACTCAAATATTCTCCTCCACGATCATATCGTAGAAACTTTATTTTCTTGTTACAATGATTTTCAACTTCACTCTGAAATTCTTTGAACTTTTCAAATGTTTCAGACTTATGTTTCATTAAGTAGATATACCCATATCTGCTTAAATCATCTATGAAGGTGAGAAAATAATGATACCCGCCGTGAGCCTCAATATTCATTGGACCACATACATCACTATGTATGATTTCCAACAAATCTGTTGCTCGCTCTATTGTTCCGGAGAACGGTGTTTTAGTCATCTTGCCCATAACAATTATTCATGTCTAAAACTAATCCCGAAGGTAGATGTAGAGGTAGCGTGCCGACGGCGATCACATCGACTTTGGAACAATTTCCCACGCGCATCGTCACCTCGTCCTTAGCCAATCTTTGCTCAATCCGTAGTGCCTGTTTCGAGTTGCAAATATTAGCAACAGAACCAGTATCAAATACCCAGGTGCTACTGCTAGCTCTAGTAAGGTACACATCAATAACATGTATATCACATATACCTTTGTCTGCCATCCTTCTTATCCGCCAAATACTTGGGACAGTTCCGCTTCCAGTAACCAGTCCCTTTGCAGTAGAAGCACTCAGTCTCAGGCTTAGGTCCAGATTTAGGTTTTTTCTCTTGAGCAGCAACTTGTTTGCCGTTCTTCTTGAAGTTCCCCTTCTTCTTCCCTTTACCCTTTTTCTTGAAACTGGTGGTCTTGTTGACCATCAACACTTGATGCTCCTTCTTGATTTCTACCTCTGCAACCTTTAGCATTGCGAAGAGCTCGGGAATTGTCTTGTTCATCCCTTGCATATTATAGTTCATCACGAAGCTCTAGCTTGGTGGCAGTGATTGAAGAATTCTGTCAATGACACTATCATCAGGAAGATTAACTCCCAGTTGAATCAAGTGATTATTATACCCCGGACATTTTGAGTATATGTTCACTGACAAAACTATTCTCTTCCATTTTGCAGCTATAGAATTTATTGGAGATTTCATATCTCTCATTTCGGGCATTTGCTTGAAATATTAACTTCAACTCCTAGAACATCTCATATGCTCCATGACGTTAAAAACATCGTTGAAGTCTCGGTTCTAAGCCGTAAAGCATGGCACACTGAACTATCGAGTAGTCATCAGCTTTGCTCTGCCAGACATTCTTAACGTCATCAGTTGCATCTGCAGCAAGCCTAGCACCCAGCGATGCTTCCAGGACGTAATTCTTCTATGCAGCAATGATGATAATCCTCAAGTTATGGACCCAGTCCGTGTAATTGCTACCATCATCTTTCAACTTAGCTTTCTCAAGGAACGCATTAAAATTCAACAGAACAACAGCACGGGCCGTCTATCTTCAACAACATAGACAAGCAAAATACTATCAGGTATTAAGTTCATGATAAATTTAAGTTCAATTAATCATATTACTTAAGAACTCCCACTTAGATAGACATCCCTCTAATCATCTAAGTGATCACGTGATCCAAATCAACTAAACCAAAACCGATCATCACGTGAGATGGAGTAGTTTTCAATGGTGAACATCACTATGTTGATCATATCTACTATATGATTCACCTCGACCTTTCGGTCTCAGTGTTCCGAGGCCATATCTGCATATGCTAGGCTCGTCAAGTTGAACCCGAGTATTTCTGCGTGTGCAAAACTGGCTTGCACCCGTTTTATGTGAATGTTGAGCTTATCACACCCGATCATCACATGGTATCTCGGCACGACGAACTTTGGCAAGGGTGCATACTCAGAGAGAACACTTATACCTTGAAATTTAGTGAGAGATCATCTTATAATGCTACCGTCAATCAAAGCAAAATAAGATGCATAAAAGATAAACATCACATGCAATCAATATAAGTGATATGATATGGCCATCATCATCTTGTGCCTTTGATCTCCATCTTAAAAGCATCGTCGTGATCACCATCGTCACTGGCGCGACACCTTGATCTTCATCGTAGCATCATTGTCATCTCGCCAACTATTGCTTCTATGACTATCGCTACCGCCTAGTGATAAAGTAAAGCAATTACAAGGCGATAGCATTATTTACAATAAAGTGACAACCATATGGCTCCTGCCAGTTGCCGATAACTCTGTTACAAAACATGATCATCTCATATAATAAAATTTAGCATCATGTCTTGACCATATCACATCACAACATGCCCTGCAAAATAAGTTAGACGTCCTCTACTTTGTTGTTGCAAGTTTTACGTGGCTGCTACGGGCTTAGCAAGAACCGTTCTTACCTACGCATCAAAACCACAACGATATTTCATCAAGTTAGTGTTGTTTTAACCTTCTCAAGGACCGTGCGTAGCCACACTAGGTTCAACTAAAGTTGGAGAAACTGAAACCCGCCAGCCACCTATGTGCAAAGCACATCGGTAGAACTAGTCTCGCGTAAGCGTACGCGTAATGTCGGTCCGGGCCGCTTCATCCAACAATACCGCCGAACCAAAGTATGACATGCTGGTAAGCAGTATGACTTGTATCGCCCACAAATCACTTGTGTTCTACTCATGCATATAACATCTACGCATAAACCAGGCTCGGATGCCACTGTTAGGGAACATAGTAATATCAAAAAAAATTCCTATGCACATGCATGATCATGGTGATGCATAGCAACGAGAGGGGAGAGTGTCGTCCACGTACCCTCGTAGACCGTAAGTGGAAGCGTTATGACAACGCGGTTGATGTAGTCGTATGTCTTCACGATCGGCCGATCCAAGTACCGAACATACGGCACCTCCGCGTTCTACACACGTTCAGCTCGGTGACGTCCCACGAACTCACAATCCAGTAGAGCTTCAAGGGAGAGTTCCGTCAGCACAACGGCGTGATGATGGTGTTGATGAAGCTACCGACGCAGGGCTTCGCCTAAGCACCACTACTATATGACCGAGGTGGATTATGGTGGAGGGAGCACCGCACACGACTAAAGATCAATGATCAACTTGTGTGTCTTGGAGTGCCCCCCTCCCCCCTCCCCCGCCCCCGTATATAAAGGAGCTGGGAGGAGGCGGCCGGCCAAGGAGGAGGGCGCGCCAAGGGGGGAGTCCTACTCCCACCGGGAGTAGGACTCATCCTTTCCTAATAGGAGTAGGAGAAGGGGGAAGGAGGAGAGAGGGGGGAAGGAAAGGGGGGCGCCGCCCCCCCCTCCTTGTCCAATTCAGATTAGATGGGGAGGGGGGCGCGGCCCTGCCTTGGCCGCCCCTCCTCTTCCCCACTAGGGCCCAATAGGCCCATTACACTCCCCGGGGGGTTCCGGTAACCCTCGGGTACTCCGGTATATGCCCGAACTTGCCCGGAACACTTCCGAAGTCCAAACATAGTCATCCAATATATCGATATTTATGTCTCGACCATTTCAAGACTCCTTGTCATGTCCATGATCATATTCGGGACTCCGAACTACCTTCGGTACATCAAAACACATAAACTCATAATAACGATCATCACCGAACGTTTAGCATGCAGATCCTACGAGTTCGAGAACTATGTAGACATGACCGAGACACGTCTCCGGTAAATAACCAATAGCGGAACCTGGATGCTCATATTGGCTCCTACATATTCTACGAAGATCTTTATCGGTCAAACCGCATAACGACATACGTTGTTCCCTTTGTCATCGGTATGTTACTTGCCCGAGATTCGATCGTCGTTATCTCAATACCTAGCTCAATCTCGTTACCGGCAAGTCTCTTTACTCGTTCTGTAATGCATCATCCCGCAACTAACTCATTAGTCACATTGCTTGCAAGGCTTATAGTGACGTGCATTACCGAGAGGGCCCAGAGATACCTCTCCGATAATCGGAGTGACAAATCCTAATATCGATCTATGCCAACTCAACAAGTACCATAAAAAACACCTATAGAGCACCTTTATAATCACCCAGTTACGTTGTGACGTTTGATAGCACACAAAGTGTTCCTCCGGTAATCGGGAGTTGCATAATCTCATAGTTATAGGAACATGTATAAGTCATGAATAAAGCAAAAGCAGTAAACGAAAACGATCAAGTGTTAAGCTAACGGAATGGGTCAAGTCAATCACATCATTCTCCTAATGATGTGATCCCATTTATCAAATGACAACTCATGTCTATGGTTAGAAAACCTTAACCATCTTTGATCAATGAGCTAGTCAAGTAGAGGCATACAAGTGACACTTCATTTGTCTATGTATTCACACATATATTATGTTTCCGGCTAATACAATTCTAGCATGAGTAATAAACATTTATCATGAAATAAGGAAATAAATAATAACTTTATTATTGCTCTAGGGCATATTTCCTTCAAGACGACTGTATGTTGTGCATAATTGTGATGATTTTGCTTCTGTCCGCCTCTGTGAAAGTTGGTCAAGCAAAATATCACGAGCCCATGTGTTTGGACGCGGCCGTGGTAGATGTAGATCAAACCTATCTCGAGCTACCAGCCAAAACTTCTTTGCATGTGTGCAATGTAGTAATGCATGTAGCATGTCCTCATTCATCGCCTTGCAGATGTCGAACATACCAAGTGGTTTGATATGGAGGTATTGCAAGTTAACATAATATGGGAGTATCCCATAGAGTACTCGCCACCAGAAGGCTCGAACCTTGGGGATGACATTGAGTTTCCAAAGGGCCGTCCACATCTGTTTATTTGCTGATGATGCTTCAGTAATCCTCCCTTCCTATAAAGAGCTAAGCTCGTTGCGAGTCACCAGAGTATGATACGCTGATTTTACAGAGTAAATGCCAGATTTCTCCAAGGCCCAAGCCCAAGTGTCTTCGACGTCAGCCGGGTTTAGCGGTATATTCAGAATAGCCTCCATGCCCGGTTGTAGGAAATTTTGACGAACCAGCTGCTCATTCCGGTTTCTCGTGTAATCATCAATGAGCTCTGAAACAGTGAGGAGAGGTGTCGTTCCAATGTGCCCTCTTGGTTTTAGAGTGGGCGTGCTGGGGATCCAGCTATCCGTTCATGTATCTATGGATGCTCCATCACCCACACGATGAACAAGACCGACATTTAGGGCATCTCGCCCCGCAACGATGGCCTTCCAGGTCGCCGACGATCGAGCCGAGGCTATGGCATTGAGAAAATCCATATGAGGGAAATATTTCCCCTTCAACACCCTGGAACATAAAGAGTCCGGCTTAGTAAGAAGGTGCCAGCCATGTTTCCCGAGCATCGCAAGATTGGAGAGGTGTAGATCTTGGAAACCCATGCCGCCCTTCACCTTTGGTTTTGCAAGATTTTCCCAAGAGAGCCAATGAAGAGATCGTTTATCAATAGAGATTCCCCACCAGTATTTAGCCATAGGTGATGCGATGCTCTTGCAAACCTTCTTTGTAAGAAGAAAACAGCTCATACTAAATGTAGGGATGGCCTGGATTACCGTTTTGAGAAAGACTTCTCTTGCTGCACAAGCCATGTTTCCTTCTGACCATCCTTGCATTTTACCACGACACCTGTCCACTAAGTGTTCAAAGGTCCCGCTGGTAATTCCCCCAATGGTTGTCGGTACCCCAAATAGCGCTATGAAAACGCTTCCACATTGATCCCGAGTGATAGCTTCAGAAGCTATCGCAGGGGTTGTGTTGTGTTACCACTGAAATAGATGGAACTCTTCTCCCGATTCACTGCTTGCCCTGAGAATTCGGCATAAATTCGAAGAATCTCATTGAGCCTCTTTGTACTTTGGGTATTTGCAATGAGAAAGATAAAGCTATTGTCAGCAAATAACAGATGATTGACCCAAGGTGCATGGGAACTCACTCTCATGCCTCTGTCAATGTATGCGCCACCAAAATTATTAAGCAATGATGTGAGGCCCTGTGCGCATAACAAAAACAGATATGGCGACATGGGACACCCCTGTCGTAGCCCCCTGGATGGACTAAAAAATGGCAGGAGCTCCCCATTTACCCTGATCGTGAACCTTACCGAAGTTACACACTTCATGATCAGGTGAACGAAATTATCTCCAAATCCCAGCCTTGTTAACATAGCTTCGAGGTAGTGCCATTCCACTCTATCGTAGGCTTTAAGCATATCTAACTTGATTGCACAACAAGCATTCTTGCCCTTCTTCCGCCGTTTGATAGCATGGATACTCTCATATGCGATGAGTACATTGTCAGTGATTAATTGTACCGGGACAAATGCACTCTGCTCTTCTCCGACCACTTCATCCAAAATCCCTCGAACTCTATTAGCAATTGCTTTGACAGCAATCTTATAAAGGATAGGGCACAATGCAATAGGGCGGAAATGAAATATCTTCTATGGGTGCCGTACCTTCGGGAGTAGTGTGATAGATGTGTCGTTTAGTCCCAATGGCAACTCACCCCCATTCAAGAAATCCAGGACAACCACTGTGATGTCTTCTCCAATAACATCCCAATGTCGTTGATAAAAACCCGCCGTGAAACCATCCACTCCCGGGCCTTCGACGGAGCCATGTCGAAGAGCGCCCTCTTCACCTTGTCCGCCTCGTACAATTTCTTAACATATTCATTCATGTGTTCGGTGACAATGGGTTGGACACAGTTTAACAACTCTGCCATCAGCCTATAGCCTTGCGTTTGGTACAGATCATGATAGAAGTCAGTAATCTCCTTCTTCACCTCCTCTGGATCTTGTAGGATCTGGCCCTCCTTTCCTCTTATTCAGAATGGGGTTCTTGACAGGAGAGGTCACCTCAACACCCTTGTGCTGTTTGGAACTAGACGATCAAGATTCCTTTGTGCTATTATGTGTGTCTTGTTTCTCCTTCGACGAGTTCTCCCCCGAGAAATTCCTCTTCCGTTCCTCGGGCGCCTGAAGACTTGCCTTGAAAGGAAGGTCACCGCTTGCATCCCGTGTCCCTGGCGTGGGACAGAACAGAGAATGGCCTAGCCGACCACAAGAGAAACAAAAGTGCAGGATCTATTCATATTCAATGTCATAGCAGTCCACTTTGTCCCTCTTGGTCGATTCAATGACTATCCATCTGCGAAGAGGTTTGAGCACGTCAATAGTGACCCGTGCCCTCAAAAAGCCCCCTACGAGATCGATTTGGACGATAGAAGCATGCTTATCAATTTGTTGAGCTATCGCCAAACCCCTATTGTCGTTCCTCAGGTTGTAAGGTAGATTGACTACCCTAACCCATACTGGTAGCTTGTCGAACTTTAGTTCAGAAGGTTGCATGTGGTCCTCGAACACCTCCAAGATCACCGTGTTCTTGCTAATGTGCCAAGGCGCTCCTTCCCAGACGCGATCAAGATCGCGCTTGGACTCGAATTCCGCTGCAAAAGTGTTTTCTCCCAAAGGCTGAAAGGATAGACCTCTAGGGTTTCCCCAGGCTGGGCGGAGGGCATTGCTGATTGTCTGGATGTGGAGCAGATTGCGATGCAGAACCTTCCCTGCGAACAGCCACTTCGTCGGAGCACCATCGTTTGCGTCGTCGATCACTAGGGATGTCGGCTCCTCTTCAGTGATGTCCAGCTTGCCGAGTGCTTCCTCCATCTATGCTCGCGCAGAGCGGGGAGAGAGATTGCCGCTGCGCTTCCAGCCCTTGCCGGTGGACGGTGTTGCCATCGCCCCCGCGCGTGTCGATGCGCCCCGCCGATGAGATCCGTGGGCGCCTTCCTGTCCACCTAACCCTAATCACCTACAGGGGGTACTTTCTCCCCTCTATCAATGAAATGATACACTCTTAAGCGTATTCGAGAAAAAATATCTTAACAGAGCTAATAGACAACACCTAACCACACAAACCTTTCATCGGCGCCTAATCGAACATCCTCGAGGTAGAGAGGCCAGAGAAACCATAATCTCACATGTCGTCGCCATCAGCACCTTGTTGTTGCCGCCAAGAAAACAAAAACCTAATATCAAAAGTAAGAACTTACTAGAACCTGAAAAACAAAAGAGAGGGGTCCCCACTTCTTTGGCAACCGATGAACTGTCCGATGGTGGAGAGTAGGGAACCGAGAAGACAGCATGGTGGCGGGTCAGTCAAAGAAACGCCTCGTGACGAACCCGGTTTTTTTCTTAGGACAGAATTATGCTCACCCCGTCCTAAATTACGTGTCGCAGAAATGAATGTATCTAGACGTATTTTTAGTTCTAGATACATCCAGAGTAATTTCGAACAGAGGGAGTATGATTAGACAGACGGAGCTTAGCTCACGCTATCAGTCTGACACAGGAGTAGAATAATCTCCACATAAGCACGCTGCATGAGACCATAAATCACGTTCTCAGCAGTCAAGATTTGTCAAAAACCAGCTAGCTCAGCTGACCTGTACCCATCCTAGCACGCGAGGCCAACACCAGGTACGACAACACCGTGGGCCCGTCAATACATGAGGCAGCACATGAACAAAGCACCGCAGAACCTTGTGCGAACCTACGATCGACCTCTGCACTCTGCAGCGTATATAAACTACCTAGCCCGCCTCAGCCGTTCCTTGGAAACCGGCCGCCTACTCGACTAGTTTCTCGAGATCTCTCGACCTAGGTAGCGGCGGTGGCGGTGGCGGTGGGCGTTGCCATGGAGGAGCACAAGCCGCTGGCGGCCATGGTGGTGGTGCAGTGCATCTACGCGGCCATGGCGCTGTGGGCCAAGGCCATGTTCAGCCGCGGCATGAACCCCATGGTGTTCGTCGTCTACAGGCAGGCCATCGCCACCCTTGTCCTCGTCCCCATCACCGTGCTTGCCAACAGGTAAGACAAGATCGACCCCTCTCTCTTTCCTGCTCTCACTAGGCGATCATTTTGTCACTCGTGGTGAGCTGTAGATTGTCCTTTTATTTTTCCTCAGGAAGAGGCTGAAGGAGATTCTTTGTATCGGGACGACAGGCTTCGCGCTGGTGTTCTTGGCCTCTCTCGTCGGGTACGTCCATATATGCCTTCTCGCCATCTTGCGAACGATCACGTACTGAGCTGAGCAGTGAGCACCGAAGCGATCGAACAGTCTTGTTTACAATACTGATCATTTGGTGTGTGTGTCTGCAACGAATGAACAGGGCGACGGCCAATCAGTACATGTACTACCAAGGCATCTACCTGGGATCATCGTCCATGGCGACGGCCATGACGAACCTGATACCGGCGATCACCTTCGTGCTGGCGACGTCAGTAGGGTGAGTACCGTTCCTGGAACTGCAAGCAGCAAGCAGCCGGCATTGCACTTTTCATTCACATCGTGTGTTCACAGTTCCTCGTCAAGTTTCATCATCTGTGGTCTAAAAATGAAATCAGGCCATGAGCGTGTGCGCATCTTGTAGATCTGTCGCCTCACTGCTTAGTCAGCTGAAGGGTATCGGGGACGATAATTATGGAATTAACTAATGGGGCAGTTAGGGTCATAATATATGTACTTCTACAGTATGTAGGTGAGATAGATCCACAGAATATCCTATTCCTATGGTACAATTAACTGTGGCTAACAAGGCAACTTGTGCCCTCAACTACTAAGTAATCAATTTTGTCAGTGTTCGAGCTTATAATGGTGAGTGCGGGAAGCGCACGCATGTCTGCGCTGTGTGACTGATCGATGCTTGGAGCTTGCGCAGCATTCGTGCCTGCATGGTAGACGTAGACGTGAAATGTTATGTAGTGTGGGCGTGTGTGGTTTGAGTAAGTAGCATGTGTCGGGTGTTCATCATCCTCTGTGTACGCCACCTCCCAATAAGTTGTGGACTCTCGGCATCTTTTGCTCTTCCTCCCACTGATCGTGCAGATCGAACATTCTCTGAAACAAATAAACACCTGGGTACGGACTACGGAGGGATTAAAAGATTCAGGTCTAGCATGTTTCTTCTGTTCCAAAGTGCTAAACACTACACTACCTGTAAGAAAAATGCTAGTAACAGAAGTCAGCTCCCCTAGACCCCTGGTTCATCAAGCACAGATCTGTGACAAGCAGTAGCCGTTCCACTTGGCTACTACAGATTGCAATAAAGGCTGCCTTTCTAGGACACCAGTACAGTAGTGCCGACCACGTACGTGGGGGGCTACGTACGGGACGTCATCATTTGTGAAACTCTTGGGACAAGATGCAAATAATTGGTACTATCACACCCCAACGTTGCCACTTATGTACGCTCTCTTCTCCATCACTATGAGTGTTAGTGGGGCTGGGTAGTCTAAATAAGAGGGCTTCTTGCTCTTTAGTCAAAAAAAAGTAGGAGCATTTACTGAAACGCTGGATTACAAAAGTGGAATTAGTTACTAATGAAATTACCGGCGGCTCATGCACGCAGTCTAGAAAGCGTGGAGATCAGGAAGCCGCGAAGCGTGGCCAAGATATTCGGCACCGCCGTCTGCGTCGGAGGCGCCATGGTGATGACCTTCCTCAAGGGCCCCAATCTGCTGCACGACTCGCTGGGAGTCGACGGCGCCGGGCTGGACCTCCAAGACCTGCTTCTCAACTCGCCGGCGAGCCGGAAATGGGTGACCGGCGCGCTGTTCCTCGTCGGCAGCAGCTCCTGCTGGTCGCTGTGGCTCATCATACAGGTCGGTGTCAGTCAGCCAGCCAAGAATATCCATCATGAGAACTTGAACCTTGTACTGTTTCACAGGTTCCGATCTGCAAGTCGTACGTGGATCCCCTGACGCTGTCGGCCTGGATGTGCTTCCTGTCCACGGCGCAGATGGCGTTACTCAACTCCTTCGTGCTGCCGGACCTCGACGCCTGGAAGATCAACTCGCTCTTCGAGGTCATGGGCTGCATCTTCGCCGTAAGTTCATCGTCTTCCCATCCACTTTCAGTATTTCCCGTGCGCGTCGCCGCCGTTTCCGCGGACAAACAACTACAGAGAGTGTACAACTGTTAAACAATGTCGATCGTTGGGCATGCAGGGCGCGGTTGGGTCAGGCGTGACGTTCTACCTGCAGTCGTGGTGCATAACGGTGAGGGGCCCGCTCTACTCGGCCATGTTCAACCCCCTCTGCACCGTCGTCACCACCGTGCTCGCCACCGTCGTCCTCCACGAACAGCCACACGTCGGAAGGTGTGTGTGTGTGTTACTATTTGCAACTTAGCATGCAGTTCAGTCTCGTTGAACCCACCACTTCACTTTTCAACTTACTTAACGACGAAACGGTTCTGCTTGTCCAGCTTGTTGGGTGCATTCGCGGTGGTCGCCGGGCTGTACATCGTGCTGTGGGGCAAAGCAGGCGACGTCAAGAGCCCAAGGGCGGCGGAGCACGCCGATGATCTGGAGAAGACATGGTCGGACTCGCAGCTCCTCGACGCGGAAAGTACGATCACCGAGCCGCTCCTAGCGGACGACAACCGGATCGAGAAGTAGTGGCTCTACAATTTTGGAATAGCCAGTGATCTTTCTCAGCTCATGGTCCCATGTGTTTTTGTAGTTACAGGGTTGTTTTCTGAGGGAGAGTACTAGTGTGCTGGTGAAGCATGTGGCCATGGGCATCATGCATGTCGCCGCTAATGTACAAAATATAATGCCCGTAAATGTTGTTGTGACCCACGAATTTAAGATGAGGTAGGGGGTGCTTACCAATTACGGCAACATATATTGTCTTGACAATACATTTGTGCTACAACCAATCATACTTTCGCCGTGTCATGGCTTTGATTTCCGCTTGATCACGCAGAAACCTCAGAGGCGAATCTGGTTTCTGAACTGACACTGACAGTGCATGCGCACCTGCAGTCATTGTGCATTTCAGTGAGGACCCGTCTCCAGTCAGCATGTTCCAGTCTGGTCATGTCGAACCAGTGCCAGGCGGCGAGCTGACGGGTGAAAATGAAAGGTGCTAAAGAAATAAAAACGCCGACGACCACATGGTGCCAGCCAAGTCAGGATAGCAGGAGAGGAGAACTCGGGCACGAATGCCGCGGAAACCAATTGATTAGAGGGGGAACATGAGTCACAGGACCGAAGAGAAGGACAAGAGAACATGATCACCAAGCATATTTTAAGGCGAAAAATTCAAGCCTGGTGATGGTGATTCACGCATGCTCGCCGCATCACCGCAGGCAGCCGGGAATTCTTTATCTCATCGGCTGGTAGCTGGTTTGACTGCAAAACCCGAATCATAAACAAAATTAGCACGCAAAACCAGGCTTGTCCGCACATGGATGCTCCTACTTAGCTGGTGGCTGCCGAGAGCGAGGCGGAGGCCCTCCCTGGTCACTCTCTCCCGGATCTCTCGTGCCATGTCAGGCGGCGGCTGGCGGCCGTGGGCGGAGCGGTACAAGCCGTGCGTGGCCATGGTGCTGGTGCAGCTCTTCTACTCGCTGGTGGACATGGCGCTCAAGACGGCCTACGGGCTCGGCATGCGCCCCATCGTCTTCGTCGCCTACCGCCAGGGCATCGCCGCCGCCGCGCTCCTCCTCGCCTCGCTCGCCACCAGGGGGCTCACGCTGCGCCCCATGGCCGTCGGCTCCCGGGCCTTCGCCCTCCTCTTCCTCGCCTCCCTCGCCAGGTGCGCACCCAAGTCTCGCCGCTTCCATCTCTCTAATCCCGGCCGCATCCCTCGTGTTGTTGATAGATGTACATGCCGGTCGATGTTGCAGCGCGACGGGGCAGTACTTCTACTTCATGGGGCTGCAGCTGGCGTCGCCGTCCATGGCTCGGGCGACCACCAACCTCGCCCCCGGCATCACCTTCGCCATCGCCGCCGTCATCGGGTACTCGCTCCTCCTCCCCTTTCTCCACCTCACGTCATTTGTCCGTCGTCGGTGCGTCAGACAGAGCCCGCTGGCCGTCCGATTTCCTTCTTTTGTCCCGCTTGTAGCTACTCATTTATTTTAGGCCCACCAGCAATGAGACATATGCCCATCAGGCCCGCCCACCGATGTTTGGGCATGTGGGTTTCGTCTGAAATCACTAATTAAAAATATTTCTTGCGGAGATCACTCCAATTCCCTCAGGTTACGACAAGTGGCGTGCTGCATGTGCGTCACTTGTCGCAACATGATTTTTTTTTCTTTTTTTAGATCTGTTTATTCAAAACGTTTTATCTCTTAAATCGTGCGTCCAAATCTCGAACCGCTTTCGCTGTTGGATTTCACGCGTTGAGATCTTCAAAACTAGATCCCATGGTGATAGATTTTGACGAATTTTTTTTCATAAAAAAAACTGGACGAAAAGAACCGGATAACAAAACCAAACCAGGAGCACGAGTCTTTTCCCTTTCCGAAAGAGGCACGGCGTGGCTCTGACGAAATCACAGCCGTGTCTCTCGCGAAAGGGAAAAAAAATTAAAAATGCATTTTTTTTTGTTTTCGAGGAGGCACGGCCGTGCTCTCGCGGAAGCAAAACCGTGCCTCTCGCGAAAGAGAAAAAAAACAGAAAATATGTTTTTTTTTCGTTTCCAAGAGGCACGGCCGTGACTCTCGCGAAAGCACAACCGCGCCTCTCGCGGAATCAAAACCGTCCTCTCGTGAAAGGAAAAAAAATAGAAAACACATTTTTTTCCGTTTCCAACAGGCACGACCGTGCCTCTCGCGAAGACACAACCGCGCCTCTCGCGAAAACAAAACCGTGACTCTCACGATAGCGCAATTTTTTTTGTCGAAAAGCTAGGGAAGACCGGTGAAAAACCAAAACGTCATAAAAACCTGGAAAAAAACGATTAAAAAGCCAAAACACGTGCAAAAAAAAATCGGAGGGAGCGCCGAGAATGCGACATGTGACGAATGGCTAAGAGCGTGGCAAGTGATGCTGATCGTTACGAGGCTCCCGAAGAAGAGCTCGTTAATCTGTTGCTTCCGGTTTCGTTTGAGACTCCTCCATTTCGATTTCGGCCCACTAGTGGAGTGACTCGAAATGCTTGACCGATCATGAGGCCTCCTATATGACCGAAATTGTGAAGAGTTCGTATTGCAAAATCGCTTTCACTTTCTTATGTTGCAACAAGTGGCGCACTGCATGTGCGCTACTTGTCACAACCTGGCAATTTTTGTTTTCTTTGATTCGTTTATTTAAAACGTTTTATCTCTTAAACCGTGCGTTCAAATCTCGAACCGTTTTCATCCTTAAATTCTTCGCGTCGAATCTTCAAAACTACATCCCATGTTGATAGGTTTTGACGAAATATTTTTCACCAAAAAGACGGACGAAAATACCGAACAGGGAGCACGGAATTTTTTCCCTTTCCGAAAGAGGCACGCCCGTGCCTCTTGCGAAATCACAACCGTGCCTCTCGCAAAAGCAAAATCGTGCCTCTCGCAAAAGCAAAATCATGCCTCTCGCGGAAGGAAAAAAAAGGAGAAAACATTTTTTTGTTTCTGAGGAGGCTCGCGAAAGCACAACCATGCATCTCGCGAAAGCAAAATCGTGCCTCTCGTGAAAGAGAAAAAAAACTGAAATCATTTTTTTTTCATTTCCAAGAGGCATAGTCGTGCCTCTCGTGAAAGCACACAAACATGCCTCTTGCAGAAGCAAAACCGTGCCTCTCATGGAAGAAAAATAAAATAGAAAACACGTTTTCCGTTTCCGAGAGGCACAGCCGTGACTCTCGCGAAAGCAAAAGCGTGTCTGCCTCTTGCAGAAGCAAAACCGTGACTTTCGCGAAACGAAAGAAAAAAGAAAGGTGTTTTTCGCGAAAAAACCATTTAAAAAGACGAAAACGCGTGCGGAAAATTTAGAAAAAAATCCGGAGGGAGCGTCCAGAGCGCGAGACGTGGCGGGCGGCTGAGAGCGCATCATGTAGCGCTGATCGTTGTGAGACTCTCGAAGGAGCGCTCGTTAATTAGTTGATCTCCTATATGTCGCAGCACGCACTAAGAACGCAGCGGGCGCACACCCCCCGCTCCCCCTCCGCGCCTTTCTGGGCCGGCCCATGTGCGGCCGGCACGCCGCCTGTTTTTGTTTCGTCTTTTCCTTCGCGTTTTTTTTGTTTTTTTCAGTAATTCAGGATATCAACAGCTTCTAAATTTCAGTAAAAGTTATTAATTTGAAAAAAAACAATCATGATTTCGAAATAAATATTTCAAAAATATGCTCGGGAATTCAAACAATGTTCATGAAGATGTAAAAAAATGTTCACGAATTTAAAAAATTATTCATGATTTCAAAAAAGTTCATGCATTCACGAAATGTTCACGAATTTGCAAAAAATGTTCATGATTGCAAAAGATGTTCACAAATTTAAAAAAATGTTCATGATTTCATAAAAAGTTCATGCATTCACGAAATGTTCACGAATTTGCAAAAAACGTTCATGATTACAAAAAAATTGTCTTAAATTTAAGATAACATTCATGGTTCAAAAAAATGTTCGTGAATTCAAAAAATGTTCATGATTCCAAAGGAATGTACATTTTTTTGAATTTGATGAACATATTTTGAACATCGATGAACAAATTTGGCACTTGATGAACATTTTCTTTAATTTGATGAACAAAATTTGTGTTAGAGAACATTTTTTTGGAAAAATTATGTACCAAATTTGCATTCAATGAACGTTTAAAAAAATGATGAACACATTTTTAATTCAGTGAACAAATTTTGAATATGATGAACATTTTTTGAATCTGATGAACAAAATCTCAATGAAAAAAAAAAGAAGCCGATGAACATTTTTAGTTTGGTGAACAACGTTTGAATTTTTATGAACAATTTAAATCTTATGAACAAAAAATTTAATTGGATGAACATTTTAGGATTGTTGAACATTTTTTTTGCATGGTTGAACATTTTCCGAATTCGATGAACAAAGAAGTTTTTAAAGAATTCGAGATAAAAAATGCCAAAAATAGTCAAAAAGTGAAGAAGAAGAAAATAGAAAAAAAGGGAAAGAAAACAAACGAGAAAGAAAAATTGGAAAGAACAGAAAAATGAAAAAAAAACACTATAGAAAACATAAAAACAAAAAAAAAAACGGTCCTGGGAAGATTCTAGAACCTTCCCAAAACCGGCAGAACCAGAGGAAGGGAAGCGAACTGGGCCGTACCGATAATGGAAGGAAAGACGCAGGCGGGGTACGCGCTACGGTGCTACACGGCTACCTACGCGCCATATAGGAACCACGACCGATCATCCCATTCCCACGCTTTTTCGCAGGTTGGAGAAGGTGGACTTGAGGAGCTCAAGAAGCATCGCCAAGATCGTCGGAACCGTCGTCTGCCTCGCCGGAGCAATGCTCATGGCGTTCTTCAAGGGCCCAAAGCTTCTCGGCGCCCTCCTCCTGCCGGCGACCGATGACTGGGTGAGAGGCGGCATCTACCTCATGGGGAACGCCTTCTGTTTCTCCATCTGGTACATCTTGCAGGCAAGCATTGCATGCACCTTGGCTTGAAAACATTACCCTGTTACTGTTAGATTATAGACAAAATGTGTATGCTCTGTGCGATCGAAGAGAGGGAAAATGATCAAGTCCGCGGTCATTTTCAGGTACCGGTCTGTAAATCCTACCTTGATCCACTATCCTTGGCAACCTGGATGTGCTTCCTAGCGACCTTGCAATGCGCGGTGATGGCCTTCTTCCTAGAAGCAAACTACATTGAGATCTGGAAGCTTGCTTCTATTTGGGAGCTCCCCTGCATCTTATACGGAGTAAGTTTTTAGTCCATTTAAATGCACGCAATGGCATGGTAATCCACATGTTATTCTGAACTGCGTCGAATGTTGATATATAATGAGTTTGGCCACTCAACAACATTGAACAATTTTTGCAGGGCGTTTTCGCATCGGGTGCAAACTTTTTTATGCAATCTTGGTGCATATCAGTGAAAGGCCCACTTTACAGCGCAATTTTTACACCGCTGAGCGCGGTCATCACAACAATATTGTCTACGCTCTTCCTTCACGAGGAACTGCACATTGGGAGGTATGTCGACGCTTCGTTCCTCTTTTGGTGGACTGAACTTCCTATTCTGCTCAGTACATAATCACTGTCACTGTTGATGATGTTTACGATGAAATTGTCTGTGTGCAGCGTGTTGGGTGCTATTGTGATCATCCTAGGCCTGTATGTTGTGCTGTGGGGTAAAGCTGATGACGCAAGCAGCGAGGGGCTGGCCATCCACTCTAATGATTCTGAAAGCATTTTAGAGCAAGATTGTATGGGTGTAAAAGTAGAAAGTGGGATCAATCTTTCAGAACCATTGTTATCATCTGAAAACGCGGACGCTGATGCTTCGAGACGCCAGTGATATTGCAGTTTTTCAGACACAGCCTCCAGCCTTTGAGTTATAATGATCCCTTTTTCTGATACTTCTTCCACTGCCTGCTTGTTGCCAAAATATGTGTATATATATTTTTTTCATTGGATAGTTCTTGGCCAATGGGCAATGGCCATGCTAAATTATCAAACACGCAGTCTGGCTGTCTGCACAATGCTTAATGTGCCGATCATATATTTGACCCAGCCAGTCAGGAACCCATCACTGTCCGGCATTATGAGGATTAATCAGGGAAGATGGAAGATATTGGAAGATGCCAATTGGCAAGGACTGAGACCTATATATGTTAAGAATGACTACTAGTCTAACAAGAGAGTCACACACAAGGGACGACAAGAAGGCGATGCCTAGCTACAACTATTCTTGCAAGTGAAAGTGAAACAAAGATGATATCTCTTCATTGTTTACTCATGACAGTGTTACCTAAGCTCTTCCTTCATGAAGAACTCCATACTGGGAGGTATGCACTAACTTCATTCCTCATTAGGTCCACTGAACCCTGTTGTGTTCAGTCATAAATCATAATAACTCTTTGTTGTGGATGATGTTTACAGTGATCTTTTTCCTTTGACGCAGCGTATTAGGCGCTATCACCATCGGCCTCTATGTAGTCCTGTGGGGTACAGAAGACGATGGAGAGAGTGAGAGCATGGTGGAGGAGAACAGGCCCGACCCTCGCGTCGCCCACACCGGGCGACTCGAGGGGAACCCCAGCCGCCACCGACCGCCGCCCCTCCTCCCGGCCACCCCCGCGTCGCCGCCGCCGGAGGGCCGGCCGACGAAGCCGCGCCGGACCCAGGGATGGCGGCGGCGAGGCCGTTCTTCCCCCATCCCGCTTCACCCCACGCCCTTTCCCTCCACAGCTCCTCCAGATCTGTCCCCTGGCGGCTCCAGCGGCTTCCACCGGCGCCGTGAGCGGCCTCCCCCGGCGGTGTCTTCCCCGCCCGCTGCTGGTGTGGTGGGTCTCCCTCCGGATGCGGCTCCTCCTGCTGCACTGGTCCCGTCTGCCCCATTTGGATCTGGGGCCCAGCCGGTTGTGGTGCTCCCCAGCCCGCTTGCCGTGGCGGCCGGGCACGCCCTCCTTGCTGCGTCCACCCCTCCCCCGACCCCCGCCACTCGTCCCTCTGCCGTCGCGGGTTTCCTGGTGGTCGCGCTTCAGCACCAGATCTGCGGGTTCAGGTGGCCTTGTCGGCCGGCTCCCCGTGCTCTCTCGTTGCGGCCTCGCGCTGGCCGTGGTGCACCTCAGCCTCTCCTTGTTGGGCGCGGCGCCCCGGCGTGTTGCTGCTTCTTTGGCCCTCCGTAGCTCGCTTCGCAGCTCATGGCTGCCTAGATTGTTGGGCTACGGCGGTGGTTGGCCGACTTGCTCCGGTTGCGAGGTGGAGGAGGCACTGCCGGGTGAAAACTTCATCGACGATGACGGCTGCAGCCGCCATTTTTCCTTCTTGAAGGCGTCGAGTTTGGCATTGTTTCCCTCCCCCCCAAGCACTCAGATCCCGAGAGAAATCTCGGACCCGGGGTTCCCCGTGTCGGATGGTGTCGACGTCTCTACGCCGTTTCCTCCTTGGGGGCATCTTCTTGGATTTCTTCTGCTTCGGGTGGACTCGCCTCTTGCTGCTTCCTCTCCACCTCGGCTTCGATCCCTGGCTGGCCATTGTCCTTGGCGACTCGAGTGGAGCTTGCTTGGACATCCTGGGGTGGCCTCGACGACGCGCTGCCCTTCGACCTCGGCGGCAGTACACCGGTACTGCGCCCTTCGGTCTCGGTGGCGTGTTGCCTTCTCGGCTTCGCTGGCGGCACACCGGTGTCGCCACTCGAACTCGGCTATTCGACGCTCTTCGTTCGCGCCAGTGATGCTTCTCGATATGCTTCTACTTCGGTGTCTCCTTTCTATCAGGGATGTGCTTCATGGTGGCCCGGACGACGTTTGCGTGGACATCCTGGGGTGGCCTCGGCGGCACGCTGCTCTTCGACCTCGGCGGCGGTACACCGGTGCCGTGCCCTTCGGTCTCGGTGGTTTGTTGTCTCTTGGCTTCGCCGGCGCACACCGGTGTCGCCGCACGAACTCGGCTATCCGACGCCCTTCGTTCGTGCCAGTGATGTTCCATTGCGAGTTTCTGTTATGGTGCCCGTCTTTTTCTCCCTAGGCCTTGTTGTGGTTCATTGTCAGTGGTGGAACAAGCTGCTCAGCGGAGCTTGCTACCTGAGATGTCGGCCTCCAGGGGTTTCGGTTTGGTTCTGTTGCCAGCCTTCCCCTCCATTTTGTGTTCTTTCTTCTAGTTTTGGGCTTCCTCTTGAAGCCCTCCCCTGTTATTTTCTTTTGTGCCTTTGTGCACTTACTTGTATCTGTACTGACTGCCAAGTCACTTTCGAGTGGGAATATAACAAGCGGTGGGGTTTTTGGCCCCCCCGTCAATCTCGAAAAAAAAAAAGAGTGAGAGCATGGTAGAACAAGAGAACATCGTTGTAAAACTAGAGAGTGAGAACAATCCTTCAGAGCAATTGTTATCTGAAAACGCGGACGCTGATACTACTTGGACATGCCAATGATATTGCGCTACTCTAAAAATGAGCCTCTGGCCTTTGAACTGATAATCAGCTGTCTCCCATGCTTCCTTGAACTGTCTGTCACCCAACAAAACAAAAAAATTCGTGACTTTGCAGCCATGCTAAAATTATCAGACACGGAGTCTGGCAGTCTGTTGAACGCATATGATCTTCGGAGCAGATTTGACCCAGGCAGCCACGAGCCCATCGCTGTCCATCATTACTAGGATGACTGAGCCAACATGGAAGATATATATCGGAAGATGCCAGTTGGCTATTAAGACAGTGAGGCCTATGTTCAGAAGGGCTACTAGTCCAACACGAAAGAGTCGCGCAGAAACGACATCGGCAAGGTGGTGCGATGCCTAGCTATAACGATTCTTGCAGACGAATGTGAAACGAGTTGGATATCTTGGAGGTTGTGGTGGGCTGGACCTGCCTCTCCCATGAATCATCATCCAGCACATATGTCTTCATAGCTTCTCTTTCTAGTAATACTTCGGTGGGAAGGATGGCACAAATAGTCAGAGAAGATTGAGAGCATGCCTGCGCGTCTGTCTGCCACCTTGTATGCAAATGGGGACGGTAATTAGGTGCACAACTTCAGGCAGTTTCTCCTTTACTCATAACTAGTAAGCTTGCACGTGCAATGCACGTCTTGATTAGTACAAAAACAATATAATGAGCAAATGAAATGATGACACAATCAATTTTATTATCTGAGAAGCACCTACTCTCAATCATGCACACATAAGTAAACCACAAAAACCATGCATTCAAAATCACTAATGTGTAATACTAATTCATCATCCCTGGTAAACTATTAAAAAGATAAACAATTGCTCACAGAACAGACTATGGGTAGGAATATAACATAAATGAATAGATACTGTCCCATCTCCATTGAGATGCCTTCACCAAGATTATGTTCTCTACTTCATCATCTTTATCCCGAGTCATTACTTAAAAGTTATTAAGTTGTTCAACGATCAACACACAATATCAGATATAAATAGTACTCCCTCTATAAAGAAATATAAAAGCGTTCAGATAGTGATCTAAATGCTCTTATATTTCTTTAAGGAGGGAGTACATACTTTCATGGGGAAATAGTAAAAAGAAAATACACTTTTCTAGCAGTCTGAGTACATAGTCGTACTGCCAGGGTAAGAAATTGACAAGATAAAAAATCTAGTATTACATCATCAGTACATGGAAACCTCATTGGCACACATGAATGCATCCAGAAATGACCCTGGATTGCCATCACAAGCCATTAAAACAGCATCCCAATGTTGCAAAAAGGGTTGCTTGACAACCATTCTATTACTCGAGCTAAAAACCATTTCCAAACACTGAGCAAATCATGTCCTTCTAGAGATAAAAATAGAAATATAAGAGCCTTGATATGCCCGTTATCTGATTATCTTACAGTGAAGAAAGCCATATATCTGACTGCGAGTGTTAGTGAAATCTGTATGATTGTACCATCGAAAATAAAGCCCAGCCATAGTAGAGATGCGATTCCAAATGCAAGGCCCAGAGCAACACTGGTCAAAGAAGATACAGATTAGCATTGGTAGCATAGTTTGGTATCATCTAGTTTGGAATTGTAAATCACATATGCTCCGAGTGAAACTTATGATAAAAACTTTATTATGGACCCTGCACTGGAAGTTTTTCCGAGAACCGTTCAATAAAATAACTGATAGACAACAATAGCAGTCCAGTAGAATGCAAGGTTATTTAGTAAGAATACAGTACAAAATAATCTTATAATTGTACATGGCGTAATTTGGTAACTATGCAATAACCCAATGGTGGGTGTGCGTTGGCTATGTTTCAAAGTTCAGTCGTGGGCAGAATTATCATTGTCGGTTACATTTTCCCGGATCAAATAAATATGAGTTGGCCGTTGCTTCTTCTTAAGAATATGCAAAGTAGTTTCATCCAAACACATCCCACCCTGCCCCATCCCAAACCCCTCTGGTCTCTTTTTTCCAACATGGTGCGATTTATTTTAAATGAAGTGAAAATACACTTGTATTAAATTTCACATACAAGTGTACCAATATAATGTATACTTTTACTTCTTAGTGTGAAGCATACATTCTAAAGCCCAAATAGACTTGTAATCTGTATACTATGTCAATCATTCCATTTTGATTATCATAATGGAACTGCTCCCAATAAAACACAGGAATGGGCATGCAGACAAGGGGAAAGCATGCATTCTAAAAAAAATCAAAAGATGAACAATTTGGGAGTCAGAGTACCATACCTATCGTTCATTAAGGATTCTCCTTCGATTATCGTACTGAGCTTTTTGCTTGCGCCTAGGTCTTTTAGAAGAGCAATCATAGTAACATGATCGGTTGCACTGAGCGTCCGCCGAACAAGAATGATGTTTTCCAGTTCCAGTCATACGGAAAAGTAAGCTACGACAAATTAGGCATCGGAACATTAAACTGAATTGCCTATGTCCGTTATCAATCCAGGCACACACATACCTTTATAGGAGCGCCAAGCAAAAATGTTGAGATCACCACACCTAGAACAGCAAGTAACACCATCTGTACCATGCATTTCTTCTGCAAAGTAAACACTTTAGTATACACTGAATAGTAATATATGCATCTGCGGTGCTACATATAACAGTTGAACACTGGAAGCTGACCATGTAAGTAAATCTGATGGCAACAAGCCAACAATTAATCACAACACCATCTCAACTTAGAGAACCATTTGTTTCCTATGGGCTGCTGAGCGCCATGTTGTGCCCAACCCACTGAATAATTAGTGTCATATGCACCCGAATAGCAAAGCTTAGTGACCTGGTCAATGACATAGCTTGGTGAGAGCTAGAGCAACTTACTTAGTTCTATCTCTCGTTCTCTTTACAACTTTCAGAAAAGTAATCTTGCAACAATGACAATGGTTGGCAGACCTTGTTGCTGCATGCATTTCACAAGTACACTGACTGCAAGAAAATTGTACGAAGAGTAATCCACATGGTTTAGGTAGAAGCAATCCCACAACAGGTGGGCACAACCAGTACCTTGAAGCATCAATAGGAAAATTGCCATAAGATTTTCCGTACAGTTTTGTAGTATACTTACAAATTATTTCGCCCTGTCCAGCTTTTCACACATTAGTTTCAGATAAGTTGGTCCTAACAAGCCAGTTCATATATTCAGTAGTGCCACAAATTCAGTTTAATGCCTTACCTTGATGGTCCCTTGGAGGATCTACATCCACCCCCTGCTTACTTCTTCATTCTTCTACTGTTTATTCGCTTGAGTTGCACCTCGCTTTTCTTATCCCTATTCAATTACCCAACAGTGAATCAAATGAGTATTTAGGTGAGCTAGACTTACAGAAATTAACTCTGAAACCGAGTATTTGTTTGATGCTGCGGGGTACGTGTGCTCATAAGCTACTATATCAGACGGAGATCTGATTGATTAGCACCAAAAAATTGAACACGTGAGGATCCCACCAACTCTACTACTTACCATGGAAGCTGATTAATAACACACGAAAAAAATCACCGGATTGATTTGAATTAAAGGTTCACCTGATTGATTTGTGATAGACCATCAGTGCCGTCGACGGTGCCCGTAGGGAGAACTGCAGGAGATCGTCGACGGCCCAGCCAGATGATGACAAGGACGGTGATGACGACACCTCCTGCGCCGTGGCCGAGACCGGCGCCGCCTTGGCGACGATGGCGGCGCTGTCTGGGGAGGTGGTTCGGATGCTCAGTGCGGCTAGGCAAGCCGGAAACGAACGGCGTCGTGTCAGATGACTCGGATCTGGGCGTCCCGTCGTCGATCTGGTCGAGAGGAAGGCCGGAAGTCGCGAGAGAAGGTCTGGCAGAGCTTGGTCCATGGCCATGGTGTTCTGCAACATGGGAACGGGGAGAGGGAGAGAGATTAGTGAGGAGAGAGAGAGAGAAGGGAGGAGGAGGGTGTTGGCACGGCTAACCGGCCGAGGAGGTCGGCGGCGGCTCGCCATAGCAAATGAGGCGGTGACTGGACATCACACATCAGCCGAACGACGGGCGGCGACCGCATCCATGCGGCAGCAACCTAGCGGAGGAGCCGCGGACGGCAACGGCGATCGCATCTGTGGGGCAGCGGCCGAGCGGAGGAGCGGTGGTGTGAGGCGGCGGCGGCGGCCGGCCGTGTAGGGGGTGGGCGAGCGAGGGCGGTGGCGTATGGGCGAGCGAGGGCGGTGGCATATGGGCGAGTGGGTATCGTGCGTGCGAGGGGCGGTTTTTCTTATGGATGACTCGATGGAGGTGTGCGTTTGATTGTAGTGGCTTAATGCGTGGCTTGCAGCATTAAACACGGAAGAATTAAGGGCCATTAGATCTTGACGATTGATGGATGTGATTGTTTGGATCTGCCCCTCTCTTCCTTTTATAGTGGTAGTAGATGAACAAGATTTAGGTGACACGCCGGAGAAACCAAGAAAGTGAAGGTGACACAGACCGTTCGAAAGCATGCATGTGCCCATCGCACTTAAAGGCCATCTTGGAAAAATACAGCCTTGGATAAGGTCCAAGCTTAAAAATCAAAGGGCATGTACAGCACGCTGCTGTCAAAACACTGAATGAGAGCAATACATCAACCATTTAAAACAGTTGATGTTCAGGTGGACAGTTTTTTGCCGTGACTTTAAAAAAAAAACTTAATGTCAATCAAAATGAATACTACTACTTCACGAGCGAATTTCCGAAATATACTTTTGACTTTGTGAGTCAGGCGAAACAATCAAAGATGCAGTTCAATTAGAAAAATGGACAAAAGTAAATATAATATGAAATAAATAACTCCAGAATAATCTGTTACATATATAATGGTCTGCCATACATATCAAAGAACAGAAAAGATATATACACAACCCTCCTCATGACCACGGAGTATAGAACCTAACTAGTAGATGATCAGAGCACAGAATAATCTCGCCTGTACAAAGCTAGATCAGGCCATCCTAAGAGAAGCACGACGATGAATGAAAATGACACGACGATCGCATCCATCCAATCCAAGCAATAAATAACCGAGCCAAACGATCAGGCGTACGCGCCCTGCTGCTTGTACCCGCCGCCGTTGCGGTGGTCGCGGCGGTTGTTCCTGAAGGCGCAGCAGCCGACGGAGTAGACAATGATGATGAAGACGAGGAAGACGATGTTGATGATGGCGGAGCGCTTCCAATTGCGCTTGAGGGTGGCCACCACGCCGGCCTTGCACGACTGGCAGCCGTAGCAGAGCGCCCCGTCGTTGGACCACGCGCCGCAGTCGGGCTCCGTCGACTTGGCGGGGCCGGTCCATTGCGTGCTGTTGACGTAGGTGAAGCCGCAGCTGATCGGAGGCTTGCAGCAGCCGGACTGCGCGCAGGAAAAGATGAAATGGTCAGTCAGCCTCCATCGCAAATATAGAATAATAATCAATTAAATTATTTCTTTTCTGACCACGAAAAAAAGTTCAATGGTACTACATGCCTCAATTTTTCTTATAGAAAGAGATGATTTGGTCAAGGAGCAGTTGAATTGTGCGACCTAATAATAGGAAAGTTTGGTAAAATGGCACCCGAGCGTTGAGATGGAGGTGTCACTGCCACACTTGTGGTCTGGTTCCATGTTGCAACCGGTCAGAACGTTTGGAAAGAATTTAATGCAAAGCAGCAGGCCTGAGGGTTGCTTTGGTTTGAAGGAAAATCACTATGAATCAGGAGCGATCCGTTGACAGTATCGCCGTCGGCTCAAAGTCAGCCCTCGGAAATCGGGAGGACCGTATCAAACATTGCTCCTCAAAACGTTGGTCTGCAGTTGATGATTTCTTTATCTTTTTAACCACGCATGCAACTATCATTTGGAAAAAGCAGTACTAATAAAGTTGGGACTAGTTGATTATCGTTTGCGCTAATGAGCAAGTGGAGTAATTTGATTGACCCTCTCTACATGATGCTGACCTCTGGCACAACCGTACACGTAAACATCACACTAGATCAAGTTGTGCTACTACAATATCTCAAACTGCAATTTGTTGACTTTAGGCAGGAGCTATATCTTATCCTTTTCCGTGGTCAGAAATATCTCGGCGAGCACGTACGCAGACACGTGAAAAAGAACTCATATTTCATATTAATTCAAACACAGGTAATATATATATCCATGGTAAATTAAGTACTAGTCCTACTCATTTTATAATCAAATTCATCTCGGATCATCAAGCATATTTGGCCTAGGTTTGTTATTGTCAGATTAGGTATGAAATAAATGGACAAGAATAGTACCCAGGTAAGAAGGCGAATCGGCGGTGAAATGAAATTACCTGGATGGGGGAGAGATCGGAGGACATGAACTGGTCGACCGTCTTGTCCTCGAGCGACTTGCAGACCTTGGCGTCCTGGAGGCAGCCCTTGATCCTGTTCCAGTTCTTGTCGTTCTCCACCCGCTTCTGCAGCCAGTTGGAGTAGTCCCCGAGCCTGTACTCCTTGAATCCGCGGCCGGAGACGGCCTCCCCGGTGCCCTTGTGCGTGACGACGAAGGCGAAGACGGTGAGGCCGAGGAGGACGACGATGAGCAGGAACATGGCGACGAGGTAGAACCAGAGGAGGCAGGTGACGCGGCAGCAGGCGCCGACGAGCCCCGCGATGGAGACGAGCATGAGGAACACCCCCACCGCGATCACCGGCGCCGCCAGGTAGCGCTCGCACTCGGTGCCGTCGGCGCGCGCCCGCAGCCAGATGCCGCCCGCCAGGATGGGCACCGAGAGCAGGAAGGTCACCGCGTTCAGGATCCCGATCACCGTGTTGCTTAGCCGCACCATCTTGGCGCCGGCGGGGGGTCGCGTCCGCGGTGGCGTGCGGTTTCTTGGACGGGGCTGGGTGGCGGTTGGCGCGGCGGTTTTCGAAAGGTTTTTGGGGAAGGGGGCGTGGCGCACGGTGTGATCTGGGAATTGTGTGATGATGTGGGATGGTGGTGGGCGTGGTATTTGTAGAGGGGGTGTGTGCGCGTGGATTCGATTGGATTGGGCCGGGGTGGGATGGGGAGGGCGGGAGGAAAGTTCTTGGGCTTTTCGTGTGGGAGCGAAACGGGGCGTGGCGGTTGCTGATGGATGGATGGATCCTTTGCTGGGCACGGAAACTATTGACCGCGACTCTCGCACTCCAGGGGTCTGCACACGCACACGCAAGCGTATTGACCGGGGAACGCCTGGCTCGTGTCCTTCTCCAGGGTCTCGACGAAGGGTTCAAAAATCAAAAAGGTTGTGGCTATTAGGGGACGCCACTGTTCTTCAGATCACGCGTTTCCGGCCGATCAGCGGAGGGCCCCGACTTGGTAACGATAACGAAATGTGTATGAATCGTACACCGACGCGCTGAAGAAAAGTTTCCGGCCTCTCTCGTGCACACACCTACACTACACACACACACACACACCACGTATATGCTACTGAAATACACCGTCGCCGGCACGTCAGTCCGCCAAGAGGTAGTATTTTTCTTGTTTCACATTTTACACCCAAGAGATCTAACTACCGACGACTCCATTCTGCGTCAGCTCTAGTACTACTACTAGTACGAGAGCAAAACATATCACATCGGTCGAAAAAGGTTGCACGAAGCAGATGGCGGGTTTGACTTGTCTGCCTTTGCCGCGTCGAAGTGGCACGAGGTTTCAGTGCGTGTGCGGGAAGTGGCGTTTGGTAGTTCTAGTACGATTTCCCTCTCGCTCGCTGCGCCCGGTTTGATTTCGTCAAGAAGGCACGCACGAGGGCTGCTTCTATCTAAACCAAGCAGCGATAATAAATGGGGATCCATCCTACGCGGCGCGTCCTGCCTGGCTCGTTTGTTGGTAGCACTGCGTTTGCCTCTTTCGTAAGCTAGGGACGCCAACGACGCTACCGTGCTGCTGCTAGTATCGTTGCACCCGAACACGGAAGAGCCCTCCCCTAGTCCACGTTCGATCATGTGAAATCGCGTCTAGTCTATCGGGGGCCACCAATCATGCATGGAGGACCACATGTCGTCCACCCATCGTTCTCAAAGCTTCAAAATGATTTATTTTTTTAATAATCGGAACGGACAATAGAAATATATATCTTTTCAAGAGGACGATGCTAGGCGCTGGCGGACCGACCCAATTTTCAGCTGGTCGCCTAGCAGCCGCTTGATTTAATTGGTATCAACAATATATTTAGCCCTTGATTAAGTCAACGCACGCAGCCATGTTATTCCATCGGCTCTTGGACACTAACGGCACCTCCTCCTTCCCCCGCCTATCAATGGCGGAGTTCCAACTAGGGGTTCTTTCACCAACTTGTCTCCGCCCAGGTGGGCCCATCCAAGGACTCCCATGTAGGTTTACTAGTGGGCCGCGTCGAGGCGGCGTATAAGAGAAAGGCTCCGAGGATTTGAAGTACACCCCAAGACAGTAGAAATCGTCTACAACATGTTCTTCTTATACGTAACCGACTAGGATGTAACTCTAGACACCCTCGGGTACCTACATATGCCGAGGGGTGGGGCTCATAGATGGCACACAACGATCTTGCAGTAGATCACCTGTATTTCGTTCAACTGAGGAGCGTCGCGTATGGTGACCTGATTTGCCATTGATACGCCTTCATTGCATTCCGTCGCCCAAAGGGCATGTTGGGGGGAGTGAGATCGGTCGTGAGAGGCTGACCAGGTGGGAGGGCAACTGTCGGTGTCAAAACTGGTGGATCTCGGGTAGGGGATCCCGAACTGTGCGTCTAGGCAGATGGTAACAGGAGACAAGGGACACGGTGTTTTTACCCAGGTTCGGGCCCTCTCGATGGAGGTAAAACTCTACTCCTGCTTGATTAATATTGATGATATGGGTAGTACAAGAGTAAATCTACCATGAGATCAGAGAGGCTAAACCCTAGAAGCTAGCCTATGGTATGATTGTTGTTCATCCTACGGACTAAAACCCTCCGGTTTATATAGGCACCGAAGAGGGTTAGGGTTACACAGAGTCGGTTACAATGGTAGGAAATCTACATATCCGTATCGCCAAGCTTGCCTTCCACGCCAAGGAAAGTCCCATCCGGACACGGGACGAAGTCTTCAATCTTATATCTTCATAGTCCTGGAGTCCGGTCGAAGGTGATAGTTCGGCTATCCGGACACCCCTTAATCCAGGACTCCCTCAGTAGCCCCCGAACCAGGCTTCAATGACGACGAGTCCGGCGCGCATATTGTCTTCGGCATTGCAAGGCGGGTTCCTCCTCCGAATACTTCATAGAAGATCTTGAACACAAGGATAGTGTCCGGCTCTGCAAAATAAGTTCCACATACCACCATAGAGAGAATAATATTTACACAAGTTCAATCTGCTGACGTATTCCGTGGCGTGACATCACGGCCAAGTCTTCATTCGAATCATTTTTACTGTTCCACCTCAGCGCGTTTAGCGAGGCGGTTTCCTTGGCACGTCTTGTCAAAGCAGAGATCGTGTCCCCTTATTCCGGGATTCTCATCAATACGGGCGTGGGTAACCCAACCGCTCCATCAATTACGGTGCTTGGGAGATAAGCGAGTTTTACCAGGCTGGTGGGGACGCATAGCTTCGTCCACCCATATAAGGGGATAAGGATCCACTCTTTCCATTTACGCCTTCTTCCTCCTTTGCTTATCCATCTCTGCGCACTCGAGCTCCCGCGCCCAAGTCCGCACATCCCACCTCAACCTTCTCCAGTCATGTCAGGAGCGGGAGGCAAGTGGATGGCCTCCTCCGTCACGAAGGGGCACATCAAAAAGTTGAGGAAAGCCGGATACCTACACAACAACATTGCGCACCGGCTTCCAGACGAGGGGCAGCTTGTCCCCACCCCTAGGCCCCATGAGAGGGTGGTGTTCCTCCCCCATTTCTTCCGTGGACTGGGCTTCCCACTCCACCCATTTGTCCGGGGGCTCATGTTCTACTATGGCCTGGATTTCCACGATCTGGCCCCGAACTTCATCCTTAACATCTCGGCGTTTATCGTCGTGTGCGAGGCCTTCCTCCGCATCAAGCCCCACTTCGGCTTATGGCTGAAGTCCTTTAATGTCAAGCCGAAGGTGATGGGCGGCCAGCAGACCAAGTGCGGAGGCGCCATGGTGGGCAAGATGCCCAACGTTATATGGCTCGAGGGCTCCTTTGTGTAAACCATCAAAGGGTGGCAATCGGGGTGGTTCTACATCACCGAGCCGCGTGACCCTAAATGGGCAGCGCCCCCCGAGTTCCGATCTGGCATCCCCACACGGCTCACCTCCTGGAAAGAGAAGGGCCTGTCGTGGGGTAATTCGGAAGAGGTGACCGGACTCCAAAACTGCGTCCAAAACCTGATGGACAAGAAGGTTAAACTCGTCAACATAGTCCAGGTCATGCTCATCCGTCGGATCCTCCCGTGCCAACAATGGGCCTTCAACCTGTGGGAGTTCGATCCGGCACAGCACCGAACCTTGAGTAGGCTCTTCGACACTACGTACGAAGATGCCTGGAAGGTGCTGTTCAAGGGCGCCGAGGCTCCCGCATCCGCTACCAAAGATCGCGGATTCAGCTCGCAGCGTCAAGCCAGCGAGGTAAGCTATTTTACCCTTTACAGGACACTTGTTTTTCATAGTTTGACTCTATGCGGGATCTAAACTCCCTTACCTTTGATAGGCCTGGCAGAAGACGTCCGGGCAAGTTGACTTTCCGGCTCCCTTGCCAGAAGACCCAGCGGACGCCCGATTGACGGGACTGCTGGTTTCGGCACCTAACGTGGTGCTGGAGAAGAAGGCCAAGAAGAAGGCCACGGGAACTCGAAAGAGTTCCCGGCGCCAGGTGTTATCGGACTCCTCGTCCGATGACTCTGAGGCGGACTCCTCCCGCGAAGACGAGGAGGAGGAAAAAGAGGCCTCTCCCCCAGCGGGGGGAGAGAAGAAAAGGAAGGCCGCCCCAACTGGGGAGGCCGGAGGGTCCAAGAAGGGAAGGACCCTTCCTCCGGACTACTCCACCAATGCCGACGACGGCGAAGAGGAGTGGCCACCGAGGGATAAGCCCCCGGCAACATCGTAAGTATCGGGATACCAAAATAACTCATGGCGTTTCGTTTGTCGTATAGAGTCTCCTAACGCCGAATACAACCCTGCAGCCCGCCTAAGAACGGGCTTGACACCTCAATGAGTGGCTCCCTGGCTCCGTCGGACGTGAATAGCACTTCACTTCCGGCCGCCTCCTCTCCTCGCGCTGCGGATGACACCGAGGTGGGGTCCCAAAAGGGGCCCAGCCAGGAGGAGGAGGTCCCGGAGGCGCCGCAAGGCAACCTCCCAGACTCCGGTCATAAGGGGGATCAAACCCCAAAGGGCTTTAAGTCGGGCACTAGGCCGGACTCCAGAACCTTCAGTGGTTCCGGAGTCCGGCAGGCGACCACTTCATAAGAAGGGCGAGACTGCGACATCGGTGGCCTCCGTCCAACTGGAGGCACCGAATAATTTGCTGGAGGCGCTTAATGGCGCCTCCATCGACGAGGAGCACCGCACTGTTATGAGTGTGGTGATCCAGAAAGTTCAGTCCGCCAAGAGCGGGCTGACTGAAGCCTGTGCCAGCCTTCTAACAGGCTTTGAGGTATGTATTTAAGATATGTAAAAATATTATCGCATAGACAGTAGCCCCTAATGCTCAGTTTGGTGTTCGGAAAGAAAAGCCGAACTGAGGATCTAAAAAGATGTACACAGGAGTCTAACATAGGTATGTCAATATGGGGAATGCAGGCTGCGCTGCTGACCTCTGCCGCACTGACTGCGGAGGTTAATGCATTGAAGCAGAGCCTCGAGCGGTCTGAGAACGAGCTCGGCCTTGCCAAAAAGCAGCTCGAGGACAAGGAAGGTAAGTAATACCTTATGGAAGTATATAAAAGATGTGGTTGCAAAAAATAGTAGGAATAACGTGAGAATTGCAGGGGCCACGAACAAGGTGGCGACCCTGAAGGAAGCGGTGTCCAAGGCCGAAATTAGTGCGGTCGCGGAGCGCACCGAGCGAGAGAAGTAGGAGGCGCGGGTGGCGGAGGTGCGGCAAGAGCTCCAGGCTCTCGTGGAAAAACATGAGAGTTTGGAGCATGACTGAAAGACTCGAGAGTCCGAGCTCGCCTCGGCTCTTGAGAGCGCCAAAGCCGCTAAGGCTGAAGCCCAAAAAGCCCTCCAGGAAATTAAGGCAATGAAGAAGATAGCGACGGGTAAGGCATTCTTCATGCAGAGCAAGCACGTGAAAGTGAATTATTTGTTACTTACCCGAGTCCGAAGCTCTCCAGGAGCATTCGCAGATCTACCCCGCAGTGTGTCCGACGCTGCCGCATTCTACCAGGCCGAGGAGGGGAGCTCGACGGAGAAGGTGTTCTGGTCTCAATATGATGAGGCCGGACACCCGGTGCCCTTGAGCGACTAGCTGAAGCAGCTGGTCGAGCTCCATAAGGTGGCCGAACAGGCCATGAAGGGCCTCATAGTTCAGTTGTGGCCTAAGGAAGCCATGCCTGGGAGCTACTTCGGGCTGGTGAGGCGGCTGGTGGATGCCTGTCCATGGATTGAAGTCGTCAAGCGCTCTGTTTGTATCGAAGGTGCCCGTAGGGCCCTTGCCCGTGTTAAAGTGCACTGGGGAAAGATGGACGCTGAGAAGCTTGTGACGGACGCTCCACCGCCGGGCAAGGAGTATCGCACGCCCGAGATGTATTATACGGGCGTCCTGAAGGGTGCCCTCCTTATAGCGAGTGAATGCTCCAAAGATGTAATTTTTGAGTAAACTCGCATTTGTTATCTTGTACGCTTGAAAACTTGTTCATATGCACTAAGCAACGCTTGTGAATTTAAAATATTGCCTTTTGTGCGGCCGTTTATCAAATTTGAGAGATGGCGAGTCGTCGGCTTCTGCCCCCGTGCCGCGAGTGCTGGAGT
Source organism: Triticum aestivum (assembly GCF_018294505.1). Lineage (NCBI taxonomy): Eukaryota > Viridiplantae > Streptophyta > Magnoliopsida > Poales > Poaceae > Triticum > Triticum aestivum. Next base: position 396,868,717 of record NC_057807.1, read on the forward strand.
GTTCGGGATAAACTTGAGCGCTCTTTTTCCCATTCTTGGGTCCTTCGAGGGATGCGCTCAATGCAACGAACAAGGCAACCGGACTATAATGCTTGAACACTCTCACTTAGCCATATAATTCTATAATTTTAAATTTCAGCGAAGCCCCTAGTATTCGGAAGACCGATTTCGGGGCGCTATCCACGCCTGGGTCGGACAAAGCCGGCTCCTCGCTCTAAGCGGCATAAGCCTTTAGGGACTCGAAGAACCTCTCGAACAGCGACCGGCTCTCGCCCTATCATGACGATCAGTTTTAGCTTTCTCCACTGAGGTGCTCAACCCAGCTCAGCCGGGGCACAATCGCAGTGGTTCTCCCAGCGCTACCTTAGCTGATATAACGGAACGTAAGGTACCAAAACATGGGAGCCGGGCAAACCCAACTATTGACCCAAGACATGATTAGGAGCCGATGCATATGATGCTATAAGTTCGGGGTGCCGCACTTGTGAAAGTGTTTGGACTTATCACACCATATTTTGGGGTACTTAAGCCCCTGGTGTATTTGGCCGTACCAAAGCGTACGGATGCAATATGTCATAAGTGAACATATATAGATAAGAAAAAGGAATGCAATAATAGGCAAAAGTTGTGCATTGTTCATTAAAAAAGCTGCGGTAAAAGCAGAACGATACAAATAGTGCGATAAGCAAGGGACGGGACTATTTGACATGTCCCCCTCCAGGAGCGAGCTGCGGGATGATATGTAAAACAAGTATACTGCTCGTTATAAAGACCACCTGGACATTCGACATAGCTTTCTGCTTCTCTGGCTGTTGCATCGTGTGTTCGGCGATTCTACTGCCGGGCAGGGCTTCTTGATAAAGGAGTCCTGAAAGTAAGAAAAAGAATTACACAATCGGGAGCCCCTGGTGCGGTTGAGCCGCATTCTGGGTCTGCCATGGTCGTACCCCTCCCCCTATACCCATGGTATTTCCAAAGCGTAATTATGTACGTGTAATACTTGTTTCGCAATATCGCAAGGGCTGGGGTTGGGGCCGCATTGCTACGCGTGCTCGGAACGTGCCGGGCGGTCCTGTTGTAGGTTACTCCGGGCGCGCTTGGCGGTGTCCGGACGTTTAATAGCCAGACTCAAGAATTGCCTTAAGAGGCTACTTTGTACTTCCGCCGTGAGAGCCGCCGTGTGCTCCTTCGTTCGGAGAGAGCGTTCGGTGTTTCCGTTGACCGTAATGACTCCTCGAGGGCCTGGCATCTTGAGCTTGAGATATGCGTAGTGCGGTACCGCATTGAACTTTGCAAATGCGGTTCGTCCGAGCAGTGCATGATAGCCGCTGCGGAACGGGACTATGTTGAAGATTAACTCCTCACTTCAGAAGTTATCCGGGGATCCGAAGACCACTTCGAGTGTAACTGAGCCTGTACAGTTGGCCTCTACACCTGGTATGACGCCTTTAAAGGTCGTCTTTGTTGGTTTAATCCTTGAGGGTTCTATGCCCATTTTGCACACTGTATCCTGATAAAGCAGGTTCAGGCTACTGTCGCCGTCCATCAGGACTCTAGTGAGGTGAAATCCGTCAACGATTGGGTCTAGAACCAATGCGGCGAACCCGCCGTGACGGATGCTAGTGGGGTGGTCCCTTCGATCAAATGTGATCGGGCAAGAGGACCATGGGTTGAACTTTGGGGCGACTGGCTTCATCGCATATACGTCCCTTAGTGCACGCTTCCGCTCCCTTTTGGGTATGTGGGTTGCGTATATCATGTTCACCGTCCGCACTTGTAGGGGGAAGCCCTTCTATCCTCTATTGTTCGGCGGCCGGGGTTCCTCCTCGTCATCGCTATGCAGTCCCTTGTCATTGTTTTCGTCATGTAACTTGCCTGCCTGCTTGAACACCCAACAATGCCTGTTGGTGTGGTTGGCTGGTTTTTCGGGGGTGCCATGTATCTGGCACGAGCGATTGAGTATTCGGTCCAAATTGGACGGGCCCGGAGTATTTCTTTTGAATGGCTTTTTCCGCTGACCGGGTTTAGAGCCTCTGAATCGGCATTGACTGTCGTATCTTCAGCATTATCGCCGTTAATGCGGCGCTTGTGCTTGTTGCGACGCGACCTGCCATTGCTGTCCTTGGTATCCGAATTACCAGGGCTCTTGGTCATGTTGTTACTACGAGCTAGCCAGCTGTCTTCTCCCGCGCAAAAGCGGGTCATGAGTGTTGTGAGGGCTGCCATGGATTTCAGCTTTTCCTGTCCTAGGTGCCGGGCGAGCCACTCATCGCGGATGTTATGTTTGAAGGCTGCAAGGGCCTCTGCATCCGGACAGTCGACGATTTGATTTTTCTTGGTTAGGAACCGTGTCCAGAATTGTCTGGCCGATTCCTCTGGCTGCTGAATTATGTGGCTTAGGTCATCGTCGTCTGGTGGTCGCACATAGGTGCCCTGGAAATTGTCGAGGAACGCGGCTTCCAGGTCTTCCCAACAACCAATTGACTCTGCTGGCAAGCTGTTAAGCCAATGCTGAGCTGGTCCTTTAAGCTTGAGTGGGAGGTATTTGATGGCGTGTAGATCATCACCGCGGGCCATGTGGATATTAAGGAGATAGTCCTCGATCCAGACCGTAGGATCTGTTGTGCCATCGTAAGATTCAATGTTTACGGGTTTGAAACCCTCAGGGATTTGATGATCCATCACTTCGTCTGTGAAGCACAGTGGGTGTGCGGCGCCTCTGTATTGGGCTATATCACGACGTAGCTCAAATGAGCTTTGTCTATTGTGTTCGGCCCGGCCGGAATTGCCATATCCGGCGTGACGGTTATCATCACGTATTGTGGGGCGCCCATGCGATCCGTAGATCGATATTGTTTGCCTTGCCTTGCCCTCCAGTATATCCTGCAGGTCTGGCGCATTTCCCCGTGCCTTGGTATTTTTTGAGCGGCGCCGGGGTGCGGTTTGAGTGGAGGGTCGAGAGGCCTCTCTGTCGCGGCCACGAGGTGGCCGGTCTGCCGCATCCTGCGCTGGTGAAGTAGGTTTGAGTGCTTCCTCCTCTAATCGGGGTAGCAGCCTACGTTTTGGGTAGCTCTTGGAGGGGCGTTCGAGTTCGTACTCTTCAGCCGCAAGGACTTCAGTCCATCTGTCAGCTAGCAAATCTTGATCAACTCTAAGCTGTTGCTGCTTTTTCTTGAGGCTGCTTACGGTGGCCATAAGCCTGTGTTTGAAACGCTCCTGTTCGACGGGATCCTCAGGCACGACAAATTCGTCGTCGTCGAGGCTTGCCTCGTCTTCGGAGGGAGGCATGTAATTATCGTCCTCTACCTCTCTGTCTGCCGCTCTCTCATGAGGGCTGGCTTCTCCATCCTCCTCTGCAGAATCTTGCTGGAGGGGGTTGTCTTCGGCACTTTCTGGGGTGTTATTGTCTCCCATGCCGGAATCACCGTTTTTGTTATGGCGGGATTTAGAGCGGCGCCGCTGATGCCGGAGCTTAGGTTGTTTCTTGGAGGGGTCATCCTCCGTTGTTCCATCGCCGTTCCCATCTTTTGGGATGTCCACCATGTAGATGTCGTATGACGAGGTGGCCTTCCAGTGCCCTGTAGGCACTGGTTCTTGGTCGTCTCCTGCATCGTCGTCCATACCGTCGATGTCTTCAGAGTCGAAGTCAAGCATGTTGGTTAAATCATCGACAGTGGCTACAAAGTGGGTGGTGGGTGGGCTTTGAATTTCTTCATCGTCCGCATCCCAACCTTCCTCACCATAGTCCAGCCAGGGCTCTCCTGATAAAGAGAGAGACTTTAGTGAGTTCAGGATGTCGCCAAAGGGCGAGTGCTGAAGAATGTCCGCGGCAGTGAACTCCATGACCGGCGCCCAATCGGATTCGATTGGTAGGGGCGCGGAAGGTCTGGAGTCCGGAGAGGAGTCCGGTACCTTGGAGTTACGAGCCTTGCAAAGGACAGGGATAGTATTCGGCTCCATCACCGTAGAGATAGCTGCCCCCGAGGCGGTGTCCAGCCACCCGTCCTCGGTCGGCGCAGTCGGCTCCGAGCTAAGGGTCGGAGCGGACACTTATGCGACCTCCAGGGCACTGTCCGGTGGCAGAGCTAGATCGTGCCCATCGTGACAGTGTGGCGCGCTTGGCCGTGGCTCGAACCCGTCGAAGATCAAGTCTCCGCGGACGTCAGCCGTATAGTTCAAACTTCCAAATCTGACCTGATGGCCAGGGGCGTAGCTTTCAATCTTCTCCAGATGGCCAAGCGAATTGGCCCATAGTGCAAAGCCGCCGAATACGAAGATCTGTCCGGGGCTAAAAGTCTCACCCTGGACCGCATCGTTGTTGATGATCGGAGGAGCCATCGGGCCTAAAGATGACGACATAGAGGAACTCTCAATGAAAGCACCAATGTCGGTGTCAAAACCGGCGGATCTCGGGTAGGGGGTCCCGAACTGTGCGTCTAGGCGGATGGTAACAGGAGACAAGGGACACGATGTTTTTACCCAGGTTCGGGCCCTCTCGATGGAGGTAAAACCCTACTCCAGCTTGATTAATATTTATGATATGGGTAGTACAAGAGTAGATCTACCATGAGATTAGAGAGGCTAAACCCTAGAAGCTAGCCTATGGTATGATTGTTGTTCGTCCTACGGACTAAAACCCTCCGGTTTATATAGGCACCGAAGAGGGTTAGGGTTACACAGAGTCGGTTACAATGGTAGGAAATCTACATATCCGTATCGCCAAGCTTGCCTTCCACGCCAAGGAAAGTCCCATCCGGACACGGGATGAAGTCTTCAATCTTGTATCTTCATAGTACTGGAGTCCGGTCGAAGGTGATAGTTCAGCTATCCGGACACCCCTTAATCCAGGACTCCCTCAGCAACCCTCGACCAGGCTCCCTATGTGTTGCACTGATGATGTTCGGACTACGTTCCAGGAAGTCGATATGATAGTGCATGAGTGTTGTATTGGTTTTTTGTCCAACACGTCATGGAGGGATCGATCCTTTCAGGCATGTGCTGATTACGTCTGCAACGCAAGGGTATTCGGAGTTACACATATTTTATACAAGGACTGGGATTGACACCATGTCCAAGTTCTAACACATCGGATCGAGTCGACCAGGGGTATTTTTGATGGCTCTTTGCCCAAAGCATGACGCTTGGGTTCCGAGGTATGGCATAACGCTGCTCCGTCTAGGCTTAGGACGGGTACCATGTTAGGTACGTACTCCGCTGACTCCCCTGGGCTTTGTGGCACATATGATTTGCACCGAGAAAAGGTATCCCCATTCTCACGTCAGAGATTGTGGAATGCTCCTCCTATTTGGTCTCTAGGTCGGATCCTATCGAGGTGTCTCGGTTAGGGGGTCTCTCACCAAGTCGTCTTTCGGCCAAGTGGGCCTGACCGAGGAACCCATATGTTGATTCACCAGCGGGACACGTCAAGGCAACCCACAACATTCCAAGACAATAGAAATCATTTACAACACAAACATAAGCAGGGCGTAGGTTTTATCTCTTAGGAGAGCCTGAACATGGGTAAAACCCATGCCCCGGTAGCTCAGGACCCCATACCCGAGATCTGCCGGATTTGACTCTGTTACCCACCATGTCCAGTGCATGCTTCTCCTTCAGCGTCGGTGGACTCACCAGATTTATTAGTGGGCCGCGTCGAGGTGGCGTATAAGAGAAAGGCTCCGAAGATTTGAAGTACACCCCAAGACAGTAGAAATCGTCTACAACATGTTCTTCTTATACGTAACCGACTAGGATCACTACAAAAAATACACTTCCGTGATGATACGTGTTTGTCACAGTAGGTCACGTTTTTTTTCATTCATGTACATCCATGACAAATTTATGACAAAATCAAGATAGTCATACCTGTGCTGTCGTAGAAGTGTTCCATGACATTACCAAAATTATCATCACGGAAGTGTCCACTTCCATGACGATAAATCGCGCGTCACAGAAGTGCTTTCGTCAAGGGTGACCGACACGTGGCATCCACCGCAACGGAACGCCGTTAAGCTATCGGGTCGGATTTTGGATCCGATAACCCGTTAACAGCCCCGACCAGTGGGAAATTTCCACGTGTAAAATTCCGATTGGCCGAAGGGAACACCTGTCAGCTCGTCAGTGGGCTAGATGTCGCCCGTCCATTGGAGGAGACATTCCTATGATACGTCGACATGTGGTTGGGCCTAACAGAGGCCCATATAGGTTAAAAAGGCCGGCCCAGTCAAAGGCCCGTAGAACTTAATTAGGTACTAGTGGGCCAGCCCAATAACGACCTGCTTAAGAAAGGTCCATTTATGGCCCGAAGCCAGATCTAGCCCGTTAATTGTTCACCCAATATTTGGGCCCATTTACGGCCTGAAGCCAGATCTGGCCCGTTAATTATTCGCCCAATATTTGGGCCCATTTGCAGCCCGAAGCCAGATCTGGCCCGTTAATTGTTCACTGAATATTTAGGCCCAACTACAGCCCAGTGACTTTCGGCCTGTTAGAGGCCTGATGTAGACATGGGCCCATTTCAGCCCGGTGTGACTTTCGGCCTGGGAATGTCCCGTGTTTCCCATGGGCCATATATGGTCCGACGGGACATCGGGCCCACTAACGGACCGTGCTAAAGGTGGCAACAGTTAAGCCCAACGTGACTTTGGGCCTGTTAAAGGCCTGTCGCGTAATTCGGCCCATTGATGCCTGTACTAAGCTTTCGGCCTCTTAAAGGCCCATGATATCAGTGGGCCAACTAAGGCCTGAGATATGTTTCGGCCTGGTAATGGCCCGTGAGCTAATTGGGCCCAAAACGGCCCGGTCTACATTTCGGCCTGCTGAAGGCCCGTCGACGACTAGTGAAAATTGAGGCCCAAGATGCATTTTGGCCTGCTAAAGGCCCGTGGTTTCATCTCGGTCATAACAGACCAGTACAATATTCAGCCTGTTAATGGCCCAATGCTACCTGGGCCAAACTAAGCGCTGGGTCGACAAAAGGCCCAACTAAAATATAGGCCGGTGTAAGTTTGGGCCTGGCGCAATGTGTGAAGGCCCCAATCATTCGGGCCCAAGAAAGACGCAGGCCGGCCCAATTGTGGCCCGCTAAAAACCTGGCCCGTTAGAGTCGAATGTTTCGGCCCGGTCGACTACATCAGATTTTTTTTCAGATAGCGAATGATGGCAGTAACTAGTAGGAATTAAGAACAAACCTACTCTATACAATAAAGAAATTATGGCATAGTAGCTAAGAATAAACCTAAACTATACAATAAAGGATTTAAGGTATATTACATCCACTGGGCATCGAAGTTTGCCACCAGTGATCATAAAGTGCAACGAAGAAGCAGATTACAAAAACTAGGCACCATTGCAGCGTAACAAAATAATACTGAACCGAGACCACTTCCAAGACAGTTCAAGAAAGGTTAGCCTTGCGGGGGAACTGCTGCGCAAGCTGCTGAGCAAGGCTGTGAGACCGGCCTAGCATGTCGGTCATAGCTTTTAGGTGTAGCTATTTAGCGATGAGGTTCTCATTGGTGTTCTCCGCAATCTTTCTTAGAGATAGGACTTCAAGTCTAAGTTGAGTTGCAGAATACCTTTCTGCTAGAACTTGGGACTGAAGAAGTCGAACTGATTCAGACAACGAATTCTGTGAGCTTGTCTGACTGTTAGTCTCAAGTAACTTGAACACTGCATCAAGACAACACTTTGGGGTTGTCTTGCTATCTTCAAGATGTTTTGCCTTCTTTGCTGCAATATATGTTGGGTTTGTCTCACAGCCTACAGCAGACTTGTGCATGCCATCAGGCATATCACCCTGAAACAAAGCAGAGAGATGACAGGTTTTGGACGTGTATAAACAAAGATGATAACTATTCTATCAATTCTATCCAATTTCAAATTAGAAAATAAAGAGTAAGTTCAAAATATCAATAGCATAATTTGGCATTGTTCATAATGCGGGGAGCTTCACCACACTACTGGATTACCATGTCAACATAGCAAGCATAGATGAAGGGCAAACAAAATCATTGTATCTATTTTGGATAATGTGCATGGCATGTTGTTCATATCATCAGCCACATCAGTAAGATAAAATAGGAGATGACAAGGTGCAAACGTGGGATGCTTCACCACACACTGGATTATAGATCCACAAAACCAAGCATACATATAGGGAGTATTAAGTAATGTGCATGGTATGAATAAGGAATTTGGTTTTACAAGTAAAACTTAGAACTTACGGTTCTTACGAACATGCATTTTGGTAGAAATAGCAAACTAAATAGTAGTAAACGATAGGGAGTATGAGCAAATTAAACAGCAGTTGAGGATAAAGGCTTTAGAAGGACTGACTTACATTAACAGCTAACACCGGCTTTATAATGCCCTTCTTCATGTCAAGGGAAGGATAACTCAAGAATTTCAGCACATAATCTTCTTGATAAGCATTGTCTGTACTCTACATTTTGTAGAGAGTAATTATAGATATGATAATACTGGAAGGGATAGAGGATAATGAAGATAAGATGCAGATTGATGCTACATAATCAACTACCAATCCTTGGAAGTACAAGCGTTACAGGACAAAATGTACTGACAAGAGCAATGGGCTACACTTATGCACTGGCATTGTCTGTATATTCTACTTGTTGGTAAGATTAAATATAGATCTGATCTTTTTTAGTAAATGGTGGGCGAGGGAGATAAGATGCAGAATGCTACAAAATGAACCAATCCCTCTTCCCATAATACAAGAGTTTTTGAACATTGGTGTACTGTACAAAACGTTCTTATATTATGGGACGGAGGGAGTAGCTGTTAATGTAAGTACAGTGATAGACCACGTTCAGTCCTTACAAGAGGACTAAAGAGCTAAACCTCTTCAAAAGCATTGGGTTGATTCTAAATTTGTGTAAGAGTCCATACGGATCTTATAATGTCCACCAAATGGACGATTACGAGGCTAACATGTGCAGTGATGCTATATAATCAAACAGCTATGAAAGTAAGTATGGTCATACAAGGCAAGAGGTACTCACAAGAGCAATGCAGTGTGCAGTATAGTTGTGAGATTCTGTGGCCTTGAGAACGAATGTTCTTCTGCTAACAGTTTTCATACAAGTGAGACATTAAGGCAAATGCAGAAATGTAGTTCAAATTGTGATGTGATATCATAGACAGTACCTTACGCTGCAGCCGAGACCAATGTGTAACAAGATTATTCCAGTCACCGTCGGATAGATGTAGCACCGGAGACTTTACAGAAATTTCATTCAGAGGCTTGCCATCGAAGTGCGCTTGCCTCAGGTAGGAACGATACTTCATCAACAAGTGCTTGAAAAGCGCAACCAACTCTTGCTCGTCATCACAATCTAGTTTGCTCCTCGCCTATTTAAAAGAATGAAATCTTGTGTCTTCTGTCAGCAAAAACATATGTAGTAATGACCATGAATAACATTAGTACATTACTTACGTGTAAGTTGCGGAGGAAGACTGGAAATTGTTTTGTGTCTGCGGTATAATCTTTCCATGATGGAAAGATGCGCACAAAGTTCCTGACAACAACATAAGCTTCGTCTTATAAACTAGAAAGAAATGGAACTAGGATCCTATTTGCTGCAATTAGGGCTCTCTCTGGTTCGAAAAGGGATTTGGCAACTGGATTTGGTGTACTCTTTGTTGGAATGGGGGTTTTGCATCGTACAGCTGGTGCTATGTCAACTGGCATAATCATACTGTTTGCTGCAGTTTGGGTCTGCTAAGTTGGGGCATCAGAAATGACCAGTGTAGTAGGGCTAGAGTCTGCTAGAGTTGGGATATTTTGTTGGTCAGGTGATATTGCAACTACACCTAATTGGCTATTTGATTTGTCAGGTGCCACTACCTTTTCCAAATACTTTGCTTGTGCTCCTCCACGATCAGCAATCGCCCTCTTCCTTTTGAACGTCTGATACACAAGGACAACATTTGAATGGATAAATATGGTATGATGACAGATGGAATATGTACTGAAAATGGATAGGCAGGGCGTATTCACATACACGATGTGTAAACTAAGCTAATGGCAGTTCAACAAAGTAGAAGCAATGCAAAGCATCAGTTGCAAGATATGTGCGAGCAATGTAACCTTGGAAAGTTAGAGCAAGTACCTTGATGGGTGAATAAGATAGGGCATCTTCCTCTGACTCCTCCACTAGGGAGCTACATTGACTTAGGTCTCCCTCTAGCTCAGAATCACTGTTAGGATCATATTCTGAGCATGAATCTATAGGTGGAGAGCGTTTGCATTGCATTGCATCCAGACTTGATTTCAGTCCCTTAATGCCAAGTTTGACAGCCATGGCATTGTTCTGCTTTATTCTTTTCATGCGCGCAAGCTCATAATCATTATGATGTTGTTCAAAATATGAGATTCTTGAAAACATAAAAAGTAGTCAGATTATCTACGGAATGCATTGCGGATTCAACTCGGAGAGTGTCTCCCTATAAACCCCTGCATATGCAAAGTTCACCTCCCCAACCGTGCTGACCAGACCACACACAGAAATACAAACCCCTTATGTCTCTATAACAGGCAGGCACACATTTCAAAACTGAACTAGGAACATTAGAATCATATGAAATTCGTATTTGAACAAATAAACTAAGCAATTATGAGTGGCGTAATGTTTAGCTTCAAGGGTGGAGTGTTGGCAGTGCGACACAAAGCAAGTAGGCAGATTGTATTCCATGTAAAAGATCAAAACCTATGTAAAAGCTAGAAATGACACTTTCTTTCTATACAATGCAGTGTTCGTTACCCACACATGATGGAAGAGATCACATAGAGAAATACTATTCAATCATGTCTGCGGTTCCAGTATTTAGAAACAGGGTGGTCCACCCTAAAAGAATATTGACAACAAATATGACAAGGCAAGCATAGATGTAGTGAATCAATCATTTACTTGTGAGCTTATTAGGACAAGTATGCAGAATTGTAACTGCAGTAAGAGACCGTCCAAAATCTGAATGAAGAAGTTTGTCTAGCACTTATTGTTTGCAACTAATCGACATGAATAATTGGATATTATATCGAATGAGTAAGAAAGAGATGTAAAATTGTCAACAAACCTGGCCTGCAGTAGTAATCTGGGTCCATGTCACTATGACCAACAATCCAAAATGACTAGTTTCTGTTTCGAGGGCCGGAATTTTGAAAACCCTATGAACTTTAGAGGTACTAAAGATTACCGAAATACATCTGAACCATTAAGTGTAGGTAGCACTAAGCACACAACAAACCCTAATGACAGTCCTGCCTAATGAGTAATGAATAAATTAGAAAATGGGTGATGAGGAGTGGCTGCTGAGTGTTGAGGACGTATCTCAGGATAAATCGGGTTGGCTTGGTGGGTGCTGCACGCATGAGCCCTGAATGGACTAGGAAGGTAAGCACGGCAGCGCGCCCGGGTAGCGGTGACGCTGTTGGGCGAGTGGCTCATGGCCTCCTGTTAGTCCGGCGTCTCCTCCTAGAGTCATGCTGTCAGGGGACGGCAAGTCGCCGGCGACGCAGGCGGCTGGGGGCGAGTAGAGATCGGAAGCGCGCAAGAGATCTAGAGTTTTGCTGCCCACCGTGTATGAATGGGGAATGGAGGGAGAAACAGAGGTCTTTCGAACGAGCTTGAATCAAATGTGTTTTGCCTCCCATGTTTGACGCCCACCGTGTCGGAATGGGCTCAGAGGCGGTCGTGTCACGTCTAATTGAAGTTACTAACCTACAACTATTTAGAGTAGTGGAAATCGGGCCGATGGATTGTCCGTGTAATGGGTAGAGAGTAATTTCCATCTCCCAAACACTTGGCTTCGGGCAACCGACATGGGAGTGGACATTTTGCTGCTTCTTTCGAATTTTGGGACAATAAGCATCCACGTTTACCCTGGCAACTAAATTCGAATCCATTTTGTATTCCTATATGAATCTTTATAAATCATTCTATGTATTTTTATATATCTTCAAAAGGACGACAAAGATGTATTCCACTGTGATATATGAATATGGTTTACAAATGCTGATACTCAAATTCAGAAACTAGAATCCAGTTTAAGGTGAATTCGAATATTTGGAACACTTCATGTCCAACTCAAATGTCACACGCAGCATAATGTGTACTCCCATTTAGATATGTACACAAGCGATGTATCAAGATTCAAATACCGAGTCAATCAACCAAGAATGCACAGAACTAACAGACATATAAACACTTATAGAGTATATGGATCAATAATATCAACTAACATACATAGGCCAGGCCGCTGTACTTTTTTTTGTCTACAACAACATCATTTTTTAACTAGCATCTTGGCCCTTTCCGATGCATACCACTTATGGTCCATCTATACTACTACTATTGCCGAATGCACATTCAGCCCGATTGGCATATTTGTAGGTCTGGCATAGCAATCCAAATGAAATGTCTCCGAGTCTTATCAATTAATACATAATTGTGCTCAAATAAAATTACAAACCAAAAAACAAAAAAAACAATTATTACATGATCTCTAAAACAAATGGTTTGATTGATTACATGAACAGACAACACAAAGGTTATTCAACTATGGAAAGAACATTTCACCTATGATTTACCAAGTAGGAATTTAATTTCCTTTTTTCCTTCAGGACCTTAACAATCTGGTCAATCTCAGCTTGCTTTGTTTTGAAATCCACCAAATATTTAATGGTTGTCTTGAGTACTGCTTGTGATTGTGCTGTTTGCTTCCTCAACATGTCAACTTCATCTCTAAGTGCAGAAGCAGAATCTCTTTCTACCACTAGTTTAGCCTCTAGAGCATCAGCAGTTGGCAATTCATAATGCACGATTGGGCCGGTGCCACTGCTGTGGGATGATGCAACGTCCATGGGGACCTTGCTCTTTGATCTTGGGCTAACCTGTTTTGCCATTAAAGTTCCGATTGGATTCAGAAAAGTTGAAGTTAGCAAAACATCTCAACTGGGAGTTATAACAACAAACCAGTTAAACAAACAAGGAATTAAAGAGTTTCAATTGGATGCTGAAAAGTAGTTATTAACATCATTGTAACCTGCTATTGCAACAGCAAAGCAGTTAAACAAACAAGTAGATATTTAAGTTAAGGCAAACAGGTAATTCTTAACAGTAAGTATCAAACACATAGATAGGCGCAGTCTACAATATGATTAACAGGCTGTGCCATTATGTAATCAGTAGCAAACTAAATTAAGCCAAGCAACGTAATTGAACAATTTTACATTAAGTGGCTAACTAAAATTCCAAGAAGCAGGTAACTGAACTTACGCTAGTTCTTTGTACAGGCACACTGCAACTTCTTTTTCGCTTACAAGGTTGTACGAAGGAGTCCATGGCATCAATTGCTTGGATACGTAGTCCCAATACTTCTTTCTTCCCACACTGCATGGGTAAGTCGAATGGTTAATCTGGTAAGATGGTGCATCCTCGATATGTTATATGAGGACATGTAGTCAGACTAGTTGTAGCCAAACACATCACACTGGCTTTTACTGTATATTTAATGCGTTTACTTTTGGCATATTGAGATCTAAGCAATCTACAATAGGATGAAAAGACTGGCATCCTTCACATTATTGGCGAACTCAGTTCATAGAAACAAGCAATTCAACCATTTTGTGGGTAAATCAAAAGCGCCACTGGAATATTTTTCACTATCCAATCATACACGCAAAAAGGGGCGACGCCATCATAGGGGCTGGTATGGGCGGCCGCCTCAGGTGGCTGGAAAGTGTGCACCTAGTTTGAGTCGTCCAGGTTGGCCCGCGCTAGTTTTGTTCATCCCAACGCACGAGCAGGCAATGTAAAAAATGAAGAAAAATGTTTCAATTTGGATGGGCCAATAACATAAGTGCAAGGCAGGCCCTATAGCAGGCTTGCGGACCAAACGAGCGCCTCCCATATTGATCGACAGTAGGAAAAATCCCAATTCATTCGCTCCAGCCTCCAGTCTAGTTCGCACCTAACCTAGTCGCCGCTGGACAGACCGACGCAGCACTTCCTCGCGCCCTCGTTGGAGGGCGATCGCCGGGCTTCAAGCGAATGGAAGGACAAGAAGATGAAGATCCAACCCTGGGTGTAGCCTGCGTGGGAGGCAGCGGCGGCAACACGGGCATGGCATCGAGCTTGAGCAAACGGATAGTCGCAGCTTGCAAGAGTAGCATGCACAACGAGCAGGTACATCGCATCCCTGATTATATCTAATTCAACTCTTCAATTTCTGGCCAATAGTTAAACCTGACGGTGTTGTAAAACTTCTTGTATGTAGGGAATCTATGAGAAAATGAAACCAATTTCTACTTATTTTATAACTCCCCCAATCAATACTGAACTGATTGAATCTAATGTATCTAATCAAGTTTCCGGTGCAAACATACAAGCTCATGTTGTTCTTGAGCCTGAAGTGTCCAATGAACAGACTGCTAATGAAGGATTTGATGCAAACATTTTACATGCTCTTGGTGATGAACATATAGTGTCTAATGAGGGATCTAATGCAAGCATTTTGCAAGCTCATTGAAGGATTTAGTGTCTAATGATGATCTACTATGTTGAGAGAGACAAAGATTTGCAGGCATTGATGACAAGCAAATTATAGTGCATTTTCATAGCTTGAGGAAACGTCGAGGCCATCTACCAGAAAGTCCCCGTATCATGACAACATAGCATAAATACTTTTCTAATCTGTTGTTTGAAACTATTGGCATACTTGTGCAGGATAGATATATTGATATGCAGTTTGCGCACTAGTTATACGTGCAATTACACTTTGATATTTTCAGCCAGAGAACGAATAATTCAAGCAGGCACAGACCATGTTTGTAGTCCTTGTACACCATGTTGCATTTTGTGTTTTTTGGTGCTTGCATCATTTAGTGTTTATAATCTGAACTACTTTGGATCATTAGCTGGTTTTCAAAGCGCATGTAGCTTCACATTTCTCAAGTTATGTTGATTTCCAGAGTGCAAGTGCCTTCGTATTTTTTAAGTTAAATATTCGCCCCTGGTAACTTGAATTCATGGATCAGCCACTACACACAAATCATACATGAATGCCAGTACGAATTAAATGAAATGCATGGACTTACGCTAGCTCGTTGTACAGGCTCACTGCAGCTCTGCTTGCGCTTGGGATGTTCCATGTACAAGTCCATGTTACCACTTGCTTGGATGTGCAGGCCTTGTGCTCCTTGCATCCCCCTCTGCATTTTTGACACGACGAATGGTTGATCAAATAAGAGGAATCGACCTTGATGTTGTACTGGAGGACAGATATTTACAAGGTTATACGGGTGTGCAGGATGTGTACCAGATCCCGTAGCGCCGTCATGCTTCGCTAAAAAATGGATTTGCTTGTTTGAGATGATATCTCCAGAAGAAATAAGAGTTAAAGTTAGAGTTGCATAGGCTTGTAAGCTAAGAGAGCAGTGAAAGGATATCCAAACATCGTCGGAACAGTGCACAAGGGAGTGATGTGTGGATACCTAGTTCGGCCCGGCGTTTGGGCATGCTCGCCTAGCTAGAGTGCAGGTCACTTCAGAGCCATTGAGGGTGATGCGCTGGCATTGGCTGGCCGCGCACGGATGCAGATCTTGAGTGGCAGTGGAGCGCTACGATGCGGTGGATGAGACCGTTGGTGAAGCCCCAACGGCCTCGGGGGGCGGAGGTGCGACGATGTGCTCGGTGAAGTAGCCCCGGTGAGCTGGGAGACGGCGTCGGTGAAGCGCACCTGATGCGGTGGAACTCGGTGTCTGTGAGGCACGTCGGTTGCGGCGGCCGATGTTGTCAGTGGACCACCCGGTGCGGTGGACGAGGGCGTAGATGAGGTAGCTCCGGTGCGGTGGTGAAGCGCGACCATCGTCTTCGTCGTCGTCGTCCGGCACAGAGGTGGGGAACGGTGGGGAAAGAGACAAGACGAGGGGCGATTCGAGGGATGGCGGCGAATTAGGGATTTGAGCAATCTGGGCGTGGAAGGGGACGGTGGTGAAGAGAGATTTTGCAGGGCTGGAATTGGGGCCGCCAGATATTTCAATCCAAAACGTGGAACCGCGAACTTATATTGTCGTCGTCCTTTTTTGGGGGGAGGGGGGTGGGTGGCTGGGTGCTACGCGTCCGTCCGACACACGCGACCACCCCGACAGGACTATGCTTTGGTGCCTTAAGGCACCTGCCTTTGTGTCCATGACATGTGGGCCCAACAGGTGGCTGGCCCACATATCAGTCACCCAAGGGCAGTTGCCTTTAAGGCACCAAAGCAGCGTCCAACCCGACACGACCCTGGTCTGCCTGGTGCGCCTACATTTGAGAATGCAAACGAATCTTCTTTCATTTGCAAATGAATCTGTATGTATTACCATGCCCGTGTTTTCCTTGCAATAATTAGTCATTCGAAACGAGATACTCCATCTGTTCACTTTTGTAAGTCGTTTCAGACAACTTAAAATGAACTGTTTCGCACACTGTCTGAAATGTCTTCAAGGTCTTATAAAAGTGAACAGAGGGAGTACTATACATTAATTAATGAGGAGGTATTTGAAAAAAATTGAAACGGTACCCACGCTAACGTGGATTAGAGTGTGTCACATAATTAGTTATTTGAATTAGAGTGTGTGTCACGTAGTTAGTTATTTGAATTATAGTGTGTGTCACGTAGCGATCTCCAATTCTAACGTGGATTTCACATTTCACTGTATCCACGCTACTTTTTTAATACAATTTCATATGTATATGATGAACGCCATGGTAGTGAGAAAACTTTTGGATGGATTCAAACACATGACCTACAAAATAGCACAACAAATTGAGTCAATGTCAACTTTTCGAAACTTAGTATGGCACGAATTCGAAATAATTACCCCTGGTCCTCGGTTCAAGTCTTACAATGTACACCGAATTGAAACATCGATATTAAGTCTCGTACTATGTACATTCAAATGTTGTTTTTAGCCCCCCCCCGCACAAACGCTACATACTTCCTGTATCGGTCAATCTTCCTCTCCTAACCACCTTAGGAAGCTATCGGTTTCCAACACACGTTCATTCTTTCTCTCCATGTTTCGATCTCTAAGTCTCTCAACTACACAACCCCTTTTTCCACTCTTGTTACCAAATGTATTTACCTCACACACCCGCCATTGCACCCCATGCCGATCTCTCTCTCTCTCTCTCTCCCCTCTCCCTCTCACCCTCTCGCGCTAAATACATGCATTGCCTATCTAGCCCCCAACCTCTCGTGCGCACGCACGCACGTTGTATATCTAGGTCACTCCCTCGAGACTATGTCACTCTTTCTTCCGCACGGCGGGCCACACTCGCTCAATCTCGCTCTCTTTATCTGAGTCTCGTTTAACCTCATTTTCTTTCACACACAAATGATATATCTCCCTGTCGGGCCTCGATCGACATACTCTATACTCTCTCACGCAGATTGTCTATCTAGGTCAGTCCATCCAAGCCGCCGCCACTCTTTCGACCTCATGGTGGGCCACGCTCACTCAATCTCTCTCTCTCTCTCTCTCTCTCTCTCTGTATGTCTCGATTGACCTCGCTCTTTCTCGGACAAAAACGATATATCACCATGTTTGAGCCCAATTCGACCTATTCACATTGTATACTCTCTCACGCACATCGTCTATCTAGGTCACTCTCTCCAACCCGTCTCACTCTTTCGATCGCACGACGACCCTATGTGATCGGTTGACCTTGCTTCCTCCCACGCACAAAATATATCTACACGTCTGTGACTGGATCATCTCTCAAGCTCTATCTTATAGCCGTCACCCTTGCCAAAAGCTCAATCGGACAATATCTCTCCGGAGCATATATATTTGTTCAATGAATGTTGGACCACACTCACTTTGTCTCTCTATCTATATGTATCTCGATTGACCTCACTTTCTCACACCGTATCTTACACGCGTTGAAGCTACTACCTCTCCATCCCTCGCAAAGCCGGAGCTATTTACATTGCGAGGGGCACTCCAACCTTGGATTAATTTGTGTAGGCATTTATTCCGGTTAGTTTAGATTATATTTTCGTAGCATTCGGCCCACAACTACTCCAAACACCGTTGCAAACCACACAACTCCCCTAGTTGATTTCCCTCTGGCTTGGTCATTGCTCTCTCGCACGTCCTTTCTCGCCTTCAACGTTGCACCATGGTATTATTGAAAAAACTATGTTGTTCTCTTTAATTATTATAAATAAGCTACAAAACTACACACCGATAGTCCACTTGGGATGGATCAAATTTCGACCCACAAATTAAAGTGCTACAAACTACACACCGAGGGGCCCACATGCCATGAAACAAATTTGGACCCATATACAAATTAAAAAATAAAGGATGAGGATCGAACATGCGACCGGGCCTTCAAACCGCACGTCAATAGGCAACATATACGTAGAATAGCAATGTTTGTTGTACCCCCTTTGTTCACATAATGTTTTTATATTACCACAGCCTAATTAATGGATAACATGTAATATTATTTTTAGTACTATTCGCCTTCACTTACTGGTGGGTTCCATGTGTGCTCTCTCTCTCTCGCCTCCCCTTCTACGTTTAGACGCACAGGCAAACAGGAAGAACTCGCGGGCGATGTTGCCGTTGACCATATCTGGAGGCGTTCACAAGTCACGGCACCAGTTTCACGTACTAGCAGCATTAGTCAGTGTGTACATGCAATGCACGTTAATTTGGAAGTATATTAAGTGCATGCGGATATTAACTACTAGGATATTATTTGCGTGTTGTCATGTGATTAGCACTATTTTTGGCATGAAATTAACTGCACGCTAAACGTGTTGAACGCTCGAAATTGAAGCAGTCTAGGTCGTTGGATGACAAGGAATACATGTGGCTTGACGATGTTTTATATTTAATTTGATACGGCTCTAGTAGAACATTCAATCGATCAAACCATACATTTCGTTCAGTCTGACTCTGACTTTAAATTATACAACGATCGATATAAAATAAACGGAAATGATAAACGTTCGGATTTTAAGCATGGCAATCCGAACGCTTTTCATGGCAAATTTAGATTACGCGGCGGCGACGGGGGCGTCTCGCGGTGGGAAGCGGCTCCTCTGTCGTGCTCTGTGTATCGTCGGGCCACTGACCGACGGTGACGGCGGCGTCTTGCGCCGTTGTTGGCGTACTCTTGGACGTTGGCCTAGCTTCAAGGAAGGCCAAAATGCTCTGGACTTCGGAGTGAGTCAACTGGAGGGAGGAGGTGACTAGCGTTGGTGCAAGGAAGCGGTCGACGGCGGCCATCCATGCCGCTGAGGGGGGCACTGGCACCCACACGGGGACAGGCGCTGTCAACGGCGCGGCGGAGACATTCGTGTGCACGGGCATCGGCACGGGTGTGCACGTCAGTGTATGCTACAGGCGCATGCGCTGGCAGGTGCACAGGCACCGGCACGGGCGTGCGCGTCAGTGCACGCGCAGGCGCATGCGCTGGCAGGTGCACGGGCGCGTGAAAGTCGACGGGGACCTCGTGGAACCCCGTGGCATCAAGCTTGGCGACAATGTGCGGCTCCTAGCCCATCAATGCCATGGGGATGGGCGCTGGCGCAGTCGGGGCGACGGGAGCCGGAACGGGAGCAGGGACAGGCGCGGCGTCTTCCCGCAAGGCCAGTTCAAGCTCGTCCCAAAGTGCCTTATGTTCTTGAGACTCCGGTTGGGTGTCTTCCTCATGAAACTGGAACACTAAGGGCAGACCATCGTGATGCGGCATGGCGTACGTTTAGGTCAGGCTAGTTGGAGGTAGACCATAGGAGAATCGGAGAGGAAGAGAGAGGATCATAGCGATACCGGGTAGTGCGGGGTTGATTTTAAACTACAGCGCCGACGACATTAAAAGTGGGAGCAGTTGGGACGACGGTGGGCGGCGGAGCCTGGTCAAAGGGCTCGCCTCCCGGTGAGTCTGCACAACGGTCTACTCGCACGCCTCCCTGACAGCCGGCGCAGCGGTCTGCTTGCACGCCTCCCATCGACTCACATGCTTGCTGGGACGGCACCCGCCGATGAGAAGCGACGACTCGTGGCGGCACGTAAACACCCACAGTTTCAATAGTGAAAGCGTTCGCCTTAACATGATAGGTCTTTGTTCCAAAATATGTTGGCTCTTCATTTGTGCAACTTGTCATAAGCAGCTTGTCTCGAATTGAAGAAAAAACTTACGAAGTAATATTTGTGCCATATCACGTGACCATGCTCAGTTCAAGAATTTATGCTCACTTTTGGATTTTCTGAAATTTAAGATCCAGGATTCGAAACAATATCATAACCTGCATCATGCAATAAATTTTCAAGCCGTACATCTGTCCTATTGTATTTCTTAAGAAAGGATTTGGTCAAACATTTTTCTTAGTTAGACTTCAGACAAGTTATATATGCAGAGTAAAAGGATAATCCCTCTGTACTAGTGCATTGCCTGATGTGTTAACTCAAGTACTAGGCACGAACAAACGGGCTCAATTCTGTGCTCATCCTGGTGTAGTAGTAGTAGTACTAGGCAATGCAGTTGACGGGTGACCTTGACGAGCGGCGACCGAGGGAATTGAACCGTGCTCGGCACGGTAGGTAACGTTGGCTAGTTACTAAATCATCCCTCCGTTGTTCATCGGTAGTCATTATGGACCGGGGACATGAGGGGAATTTCCTAGGGCTGGAATTCTGGCTGCCAGATATTTCGACTTGAAACGCTGAGGCTCGACTGGTTTGGGTTGCCTAATGTGCGTACCACGCACGCCACTGAAGGACACGAGCCCGTTTTTTAGGATCAACACAAGCCAAGGTCTGGCTGGTACGCCTTTGGGTCCTATCATTCGAAAATACGAAAGGAACCTTTTAAATTGCCGAATGAATCTATGTGTATTACAATACCCGTATTTTCCTTGCAAATACTAATCTCAACGTGGTAATTGATTTATGACAAGTTGTTGAATTAGAGTGAGTTTGTGATATAGTGATCTCAACGTGGATTTCACATTTCATGGTATCCCTAGTAAGTTTTCCAATGCAAATTCAAATTTAAAAATGAACAATATGGAGGTGAGAAAACTTTGTATGTATCAGCATATGACCACACACACACACAGACACACATGCACGAACACAACAACAATCCAATAAGTATAGTGCATCTATTTTTCCAAACCATGCATGTATGACATGAATTAAAAAATACTCCTTCTATTCCTAAATATTAGTCTTTTAGAGAGTTCAACAAGTGACTACATACGGAGCAAAATGAGTGAATCTAGACTCTAAAATATGTCTATATACATCCGTATGTGCCAGTCCATTTGAAGCCTCTAAAAAGACTAATATTTAGGAACGAAGGGAGTAAAATGTAAGACATCCATGGTCCTCAGTTCAATATTTAAAATGAACATGAAACTAAAACATGAATATTAAGTCTAGTACTACAGTACATGCAAATGTTGTGTTTAGGCGGAGCTATGATTGTCGGGGGTCAACCCCTTAACCTTAGATAAAATTGTGGAGCTCTGTTTAGGGTTGTTTAGATTATATTTGTCCCCACCCTCCCAACCACCGATTGTTTGTGCGCCCCCACCCCTCCTCCCCGGAAGAATATCATGTGCCCCCATAACTTAGATGCTATATGCCGATACGAGTTGCTTGGAGCTTGTAGATCTGAGATATAGCAGCTCACATGATGTGTCTTAATTTTTTTGCAGGAAACCTTGATGACTTTGAGAATTGCACACAATTTGTACAAAAACTACTTAGATGCCCTTTGATCCCATATCCAATGACCTCGAAGCTCGTATCACCTTAGCATCTAAGATGAAGGAGGACATCATATTCTCCTGTATGTAAGAATGTCATGTGCTACCACACCTTAGATGCTTTGGTGATACAAGCTCTTCGGAGGCGTTGGATTTGTGACCCAACACCTCCTCGGTGGTTCGAATGGGTTTTTGCAAAAAAGCCCCAAAAGAGTTCGGCCACTGCTTACAAGCACAAAGACTGCTCAGATGCCATTGGATCTCAGATCAAACGACCTCCAAGCTCGTATCACCATAGCATTCAAGCTGCGATAGCACCTTATGTTTTCTCGCACGAGAGAGTATGAGGTGCTCCCGCACCGTAGATTTTATGGTGATACGAGTTCACTGGGATCTAACGGCCCACAGTAAGAGGTTTGAATGTTTTTGCAATATACGGCTGATAGAGTTTGGGAAATGCGCATAAAGTACAAGTACTACGCATGTGCCATCTAATCACTAACCATACGACCTAGATGCTCATATCACCGTAGCGGGTAATTAAGCTATGGGGAGCACCTAATATGAGCACCGGGGAGCCATTGGATCGAAGATGCAGCGGCACACACGAGGCCTGAATGTTTTATTTGCAAAAAAAGCTTTGGAGAGTTTGGAAATTGCGCATAATTACAAAGACTACTCCCAAGCCATTGGATCTCACTTCCAACGGTGTAAAAACTCGTATCACCATAGTATCTAAGCTGCGGGGTGGATGTGATATTCTATGCCACTGTAATTTTTGTTCGTAAACTTGCAAAATACGTGTAACTCGTGCCGTTACTTGTCTAATCGCGCAAAGTGTTTGTTCAAAAAACCCATCCTACACTGAAATATCGGAACAACACACAGGGGTCCCACTTGTCATTAATCAAATTTGGACCTAAAACTAACAAATCTGAAAGACGAGATTCGAACTGGCAACCTGGACTACAAAGCGTAAGTCGATAGCCTGAAAAAACGAACGGTTGTTGGCTTTGTCCCATAACTTGATTTTATACAGTACTTGTGTTGAGTAGAGTAGAGGGAGTGCCTCGTCAACATGTGCATGACCGTTGTCTCACTTACTGGTGGGTCCCGGGTCTGCGATCTCAATCTCTCTTCTCTCCATCGTCTAACCTTTGCACGGGCACACACGAAGAGCGGCGCTAGCTTGCCGTGGTGTTATTACACCTAAAAAAAGCTTGGAAAATAGAAGAATCGCCTAGAACAAGAGACGTTGTGGCTGGTCGAGACGGAGCTAACTGTGCCACGTTTGCATGATGAAGTTGTGTGGCTAGTGGGGTGTTTTCGACCGACTGGCTGGGTCCCGAGGTCGAACCATAGGTACTACGTCTGATACAGTATATTTTTACACGCACATTTTTCCTCCGTGCCGAGACGTGGCACACCCTACCGCACGGTTTCGGGGTCCTCCCGGGTGGTGCACGCATATATTCTTCCTAACTTGGGACGCCCTACCACGCGTTTTCTGGGTCCTCCTCGGTCGTAGCGCCGAAGCAAGTACATGAGTCATCAAATCACGAAAGACCACCTTTCCCGTCGATTACATCAGTGAAGCACGATGGCTAGCTAGTTGGGCTAGTTCGACCGATTAGCTAGGCCGCCACCACATTTGTTTTTTCACCCCTTTTTTATCTACTTGCCGGCACGTAAATTTAAATATCCACCGTGGCGTTGATCTGGTGTTTGGGTGCGACAAGATTTTTAATTTTTTGATTGACGGGAGCAGGCGCGGCAGGATTTTTAATATTTTGATTGATGAGAGCAGGCGCGGCAGCAATTAGTCACGATGACTCCGCCTGTAAAAACCCACTGCTCCCTGATGTGAGAAGTCGTCGACTGGTGTTTTACCGCAGTGAAAACCAAAAGATTCCCCGCTCCTCGGCGCTGGCTCCCTCCGCCTTCCCGTACATTGCATTGCCTTTCAGCCGTTTCTCCCCCTTTGCTTCCTCTCCCCATTGCTTCTACCTGGTGCCATGGCGGCGCAGCAGATCACGGAGTCCGAGGTGAGGCGCCTGACACAGGAGCTCCATGCCAAGGATGCGGAGCTCAGGGCCAAGGACGTGGAGCTCCGTGAGATCAAGGAGGAGAGGAGTGCCATGCTCCTCCGTTATGTGTGGGAGCTCACGGAGCTTCAAAAGCGGCAGGCGTCCACCACAAAGATGCTCGAGGCGTCGGCGGTGTTGCTGCAGAAAGCGGGAGCCGGCTGGAGCGCGAGCGAGCCGATCATGACAAGGTCCAGGATCACCTCAGCCACTTGGTGAACCAAGTTGCCACGCACGTGTTGTGGCTGCGCGATGCCTACCGTCGTGCCAGCGTGACGATGTCGGCCGTCGAGCTAAACCCGTTCGACCATCCGGTCGACTTCAACGAGTTGCGGCTTCCTGACCTGGTCTCCTTCTTCACCTATATCTCCGAGGAGCTGAGCCGTCTCCGCGTGATGGTGGGGGCTGAGCTGGACAAGGAGGGGTTGCGGGCTGCTGTCACCGTTGCCGGGCGAATACTTTCAGGGCTCCATCACCAGAATCCATTCGTGCCATTGGACGCCGTCTTTGACGAGCTGGATCCCGTCGACCGGGAGCGGGCTCTGCGGGCGGTTGCACCCTGCATCACCAACGTCATGCGCCTCGAGAAGCAGAGGGACTTCAGTGGTGTTTAGGCGCCCTCTGCATGGGCATGTCCATGTCTCAGCACAACATGACCGTTGGATCAAACTCAAACGGTGCAGATCAGTCACTGTAGCACAAAGCGTGTGGGTGTGTTTGGTTGCATTCTCATCTCAATATAGTTGTTTCCTCTTCGTGTATTTTTGTCAACCTACTAGTGTGGACTCATGCACCCTTCATGCACTCTGCCAACCACCCAAAAGTGGGTCGAGAAGGGAACTTTTGCTCCCATCCCATGCACCCTTCATACACCCTATCGAACACTATTCGTGCTTCATATGGTTCATGTTTCGTGGAGTACTGTAGCACCGTACTCTCCGTGCACTGTGGACCTAGTTCTGTTAACATTGATCTCACCGTTCATTCTCGACCGGACAGTCAAAAAAGCGGTACTATGTTACATATAGGAGTAGTTGACATGCACACAACATCATTTGTTATCGTCATATCTTACTACACTAGCAACAAGATTGTGTAGTACTGACGTATGAACCACTGCACATGCCTAGTTGTAGGAGCACTGTGTATGTTCAAGTGGCTGCTGTGTTTCGCACTCCTCCGTCGTAAGAGTGGAAACGCTTGCTGTAATCATTTTTTTCTTCAGAATGAAAAACAGTGGACACGCTCTACCGTGCAGATCCTCCTCCATCCATGCACTAAATTACTCACTTTCGCTGACGTGTTGGACAGCCAGCACCTGGGTCCACCAGCCATCCACTAAATTACTCCGTAGTAGAGTGATGGTAGACTACTCCGATCGAACCGCCGCAGTAATGCCCAATGAGCCGTCAAATCACAAAACCCCCTCCTTTCCAGCAGTAAGTTGGACGGACGAAGCAACCATCATTTCACTCTTCTCTCTCAGCTTCCTGTCTTGAAGAAAACCCCCACTCGCATCGCTTCTCCCTCATCTCGTTCCTCCTTTCACTCTTCTCTCTCAGCTTCCTCTCTTGGATGGACGCCGGAGCACCGGCCAACGTGATGTCTATGGCTCTGGCCAAAACCGTCAAGGCTCATGGTACAAAGAAGCGCAAGCACCCCGCCGAGACTACCGCAGACAAGCTCAAAGCCATCGCCCTGTCCAAGACCCCCTCTTCGGGATCCCTCATTAAGCAAGTCCAGGTAATGTCTCTTGTTGACAATCTTTTTCTCGATCTTGATCGTGTTTTTTCATCTAACACGCAATACTAGTACTGGTAGTACAACTTTCTAGGTGATCTTGCATGTGATTTTAGTGTGCCAAATGACGGTTCTAAATTCCTCTTTTGACCAAAACATGCGAGAGGTTGACACTGATTTCTTATAGATTACTTTCAACTACTACCTTTGTCCCAAATTTCTTGTCTTAGATTTGTCTAGATACGGATGTATCTAATACTAAAATGTGACTTGATACATCCTTATCTAGACAAATCTAAGACAAGAATTTTGGGACGGAGGGAGTACTTTATGAACATCAATGCTACCTTTTAAGAGGGTATATTTGCCTCAGTAACTTGTGTTATGGATATTGCATGTAATCCCTCTGCTCTCATGCCTTTGAAGACATGTTCTAGTGTCTTTGTTCACTCATTTCTGTGCGTACATGTAGTCATATATGGAGTATAATATCGAAAATCATCTTATATTTCTGAATGGAGGTAGTAATAAAATATGGTTTCTATTTGATGCGGCCTGTCATCATCATCATGTTTATGAGTGGAAAGACCACTCTGTTAGGTTCTCCAAGGTTGACAAGATGGTGATGGTGCATGTAGACATCTCACATGAAGTCCATGGCCTAGTCAGTTATGCGGGGTTCATCCTGTAGGTCGGTGGCAAGAAATAGTGTGCAGAGTTTAGTTAGTGCAACTTTGCTTGTCTGTAGTAAGTACTATTGTTCAGTACTTGATTTGTGTTTGTGAACCCTATATTGTTTATTAGTACTGCCTCTTTTGTTGTGTGGTCAGTCCTGAGAACGGTCTATGTTAATGTCTGTCCACTCAATTCAGTCTGTACATTTTGAGGTATCCAGATCATATTTTTTGTGAGGACGGTTTATCAATTATGGTTACACTCTTTTATCTGTATGCATTGCAGGGTTTATCGCACCCACCAGGATTTCCAGTCCCATGGATGTTCGGTCCATATGATTTGTCACGACCTTTGGACTGTCCTGCTTGTGGGAGTAGGCAGGGCCCCTGCATGCCACGCATAGTTGGACAATCAATCTTCTAATTAGCACTTCAACATAGTGATTTCCTGATAAGGATTCACTCGTGTCACATCAAGTAAATCTTATTGATTTACTTTCTAAATCTTATTGATTTAATATCATGTTTTCTTTGTTTTCCTGCAATTTTACGATGCAGGTTTTGCCATGTGACATTCATCACAGAATAAACCATTTGGTTTGCTCTACGATGACTATTTTTGCAGGTTTCACTTCTTATGACATGTCAGTAATGAAGGCACTGTCCATCACTTATATTACTGGAAAAAATTGGATTAGTCTGTTGTGTGAGTACAAGCTGAATCCCTACGATCAACTGCAGTTTGGTTTAACAAAACGCCGCAATAGTCCTTCTCGCGTTTAAAAGAAATGAAGAAAAAAACTGGATCATAGTCATGGATCCTAGTCAAGTTAGAAAGCTGATCATAGCAGACCAGACATGATCGCCGCTGTCTCGCACGGATCGAGCACCGGCAGTTGCTCTAGCACTGACAGCGGCAACAGCTTAGTCTGATCCAGCTGAGGATTGGGCACCGACCACGTCAGCAGATCAGTTTGATCTACCGGAGGATTGGGCATCAACATCGGCACCTGCTCCGACACCGGCACCAGCTCTACAAGGAGCACCATCTCCAGCAGCAGCAGCGGCTTCGGCACCTGCACCAACACTTGCACTTGCATCTGGTCCGGCTCGTGCAGTTGCATCGGCAACAGACTGGGCTGCAGTTCGCACTTCATATACCAAAGTCCTTACAAAAACCGACATATCCACCTTCTTGGTAAGCATTGGCCGCCCAAGTGCTTCGTTCTTTTTTCTTTCCATGTTGTTTCACATGATTCACTGTGTTGATCTAACTGTTTGGGTATGTCTTCTTGTTTGCAAACAGAGAATTCCTAGAGCAACGAGGGAGTCGTTCAACAATCCGGGCGACCGCGGCCAAGTTTCTCTTACCATGCACAGCCTTGGTGTGAATGAACCTGCTCAATATACCGTAAGTACAAAGGATGGTCGCATGATGATTGATGCTAAAGGATGGTCAAGGTTCAAATCTAAATTATATCTTGCGGTAGGGGATGATGTCAAAATTGAACTTTCTCGGCAAGGAGAGCTGGTCCAAATCAACTTTGAAGTTCTTCAGTAGTAGCACGCAACTGCCGAACTGATCTATCCTCCGAGAGATTTTGATGTAATAATCTGGCATGGTGAAACAAGTGCCCTGTGTGTATAAGTAGTACGACAGTATTATTTGCAACTCCGATTGTTGGTTAGGAACTATCGTTCGATTTCATTCCAACAGCTGCCGTGCTTTATTCAATTTTGTGTATTCGCCTTGCGACGGCATCTAAAACCAGCGCCGTACCGATTGCTTGCAATATGAAAAGCGCTGAGGTAGAACACATGGGCCCCCAAACATGCAGGGTAGGCCTGCAGCCCAAAGTCCAGAACCATGAGCCTATCTGAGTATTATATTCTCAGCTGAACCCCCATAATGCCCGTGCGTTGCAGAGGGAGTATATTTCTCGGCAAGGTGAGCCTGTGATACAAAAGATTTGTATATTTCTTTATAGAGGGAGTATCTGTCTATCAAAAAATATATTTATGTGTAACTAGTTACTCATGTCTTTCTACTTCCTTTCGCTGATATGTGGGGCAACCGGCAACGGGGTCCACGTGCCATATGCATAAATTAGAGTGCACAACTTCACGGTAGACACACCGCGGTCGTAGCGCCGCAGTAATGCCCAATGAACCGTCAAATCACAACCCCCCCTTTCCAGCTTTAGCAGTAAGCTGGACAGACGAAGCGGCAATATTTCACTGGGCCTGAATCCCTTTCTCCCTCGTCTGCTTGTTCAGAGAAAACACCCGCTCGACGATTGCATAGGGTTTTCTCATGGAGAACCAGGTACGAATTCTTCATCCATCCCCGATAAATCCAAGTCCCTTGGTCGCAGGTAATCCTAGGATGGCAGCTGCCGCCGTTGATGAATTTTTCTTCGTACTGAATCTAGTGTGTTTCAGTTGCAGTGCCCAATGTGCGAGTACCCTACAGATTTCTGCGCCCTCAGCGAGACGCCACACTTGTTCCTTCTCATCCTAACACAACAGTTTGAAATGCGCACAGTATGTTCCTAGAATCCTCTTTTCTATCTGGGAGGGTGGGTTTTTTTTGAACATGTTGTGTTCTCATATTATTTTTCCTGCAGTGTATTATTTGCTCTGCCAGAACACATGTACTCAAGATGCTCGGCCTTTCCATAACTGATTACACTAGTTTAATGGTCACAGTGAAGACAAGCCATGGATATTACTTTCGAGTTGGGTTCATGAACCAAGAATATCGCTGCTTTTTTTATGGCCGAACTTGGATAAACTTTCTCAAGTGTTACGGACTGAAAGTTGGCGCACGAATGTTGATGGAAATAGCAGAACCTAGTCTCATCTTCACTGCGATCTTCCACCCCGACGTCATTCCAATTGTTCATCCATGTTAGTTTTGTATCTGGTTCTTGCTTGTTGCCTCGATTACTTCTTAATCCACCTATTCTTTCTAACTAATCACAATTTAGCTTTAGAAGTAGCAACGAATCTCTCACGAAGATGCTACTTCTAACTAATATTTTCTTATAATTGGTGGCACGTGTAGTTTTTTCAGAGTTAAGCAGTCTGCTCATTTGTTACTCTGTAATAACTCGGCTGTTACTAATGGCACTAAACTTGACTGGATTGACATCCACAAGTTCCTACACTTTATTGATCATCTTGAGGTCCTTGTGGGGCGTTTCAATGGTGGAAGGCCACGTGGGATATGTGTGCCACTGCTGCACTCGTTGAACAGGTCCAACTGTGTCGAGAAACTTATGGTACGAGCTGTTTTCTGTTACATATGTTGTTCATAAACTATTTCTTATACACAGTTTTACACCTATGATCTTCTTGAAACAGGAACTGCTGAGTTCTATTGTTCCTATACAGATGCCTGACCATGGTCGGGTCAGACTTGCGCTTGGTCACAACATGATGTTTATGTCGACCTACTCAATTCCCCTTGGAGGTGAAAAGATACTTATTCATGGGTGGTCTCAAATAATGAAGGCCCGTCCATCTTGGAGAATAGGACAGACGATTATGTTCATGCTTTTCCATGGCTCTAAAGCGAATATCTTGTTTATTGACCACGTTGCAAGATGAAGCCGCTTTCAGAAGGTTGTGGATGTGCAGGGTGGCGCCTGGGCCTTGTCCTGGGGCTTGGCGGCCTCACCCTTGGTTAACTGTAGGCAAAGTAGCACTGTTCGAGGCGTGCTTTGTACGGTTGAACCTGTATAAGTACTCATACTGCTTTCAGCTTTGGTTGTTAAGTGCCCCTACTTGTTTCAGTTAAGGTTGTTAAGTACTCCTCCTGCTTTTACAGTCTGTCGTGTTTCTTTAGTCCTGTCTTCCTCCAGCCGCCAAAACTAAACTAGCGCCGGCGGGGCCTCCTGCTTCCGCCTCCCACGGCTGACTCCGCCTCAGCGCACGCATCGCCGCCCCACCGTCTCCTAAATCGTTAACGCCGACATCCTCCGCGTGCTTTAATGCGCTCGCCACGGTGCCGCCCTCTTGCATTGTCAACATGGTCAACAAACAACAGGAATCGGTAGAAGTACGTGGAGAGGATGACAGTAGGGGCCCACCACGTCAGCGTATGGAAAAATAAAATGCTTCCTCCTAGTGTTTTCCTGACATCTGGGACCCACGACATTGTGAGCGTATATAGCCAATAGACAAGAGAACAACACAAGATCGGCTGACACCTGGGACGTAGCTACTCGAGCAATATTTTTTTGTTTGGTATTGTTGAGACGGAGCAGGGTTTGAACTGGGCTGTGGCCCGTCTAGCCCAGGCTTATATTTTATGTTCACCATGTGACCATCCCAGCTATTTTTTTCTTTGTGAAAATGAGCCCAGTTTATTTTTTCTGAAGAATACCCAATCCAGGCCTACTTATTTTTCTATGCCCTGATGGGCTGCAACTCTTTCAAGACGCCTGCAAATCTTGAAAGTAATATGAAATGGGTTGTAAATATAACAACAAATGACAAATTAGCAATTACTTTATAATTTCTGATTTTTTTCACATTTTCAGATTCCTATTTCACTGGGCATTAACCTAATTTAAATAAATCTTCAAAGTACTATAATTCTGGCTCGACATTTCGGTATTAAAAATAGTTTGGAACCCACAGAAATATGCGAAATTGGCCCTAGCCAACCAAAAAAACGATTGCAATAAATTGCATAAGAAGTTGCCATGAGCTATATATAAATTATTAAAAAAAAGAGGGAGTGGTCTGACTTGTGGGCCTGTTTAGTTGATGTGTATGCAAGATTTTTTTAGTTATTATATACTACGTCAACAAACGATTCTAGCAGACGTAACCGTTGGATGTCAATCCAACGGCCGTCGTGTTTCTTCAATCTTTGATCTTCTTGCTCCAGCCGCCAAAGCAGCGCCGGCGGGACCGCCTGCTCCCGCCTCCCGTGGCCGGCTGTGCTACCGCGCAGGCCTCAGAGCCCCCTACTACTCCCACCGCTAGCCAGGGCATCCCTCTACTCACCCACACCCCCTGTTATTCTGCGGCGACAGCAGCCTCACACCGCAGCCGAACCGGTGAACCCTCGTACTCCTCTCTGCACGGGCTTCCACTACCGCGTCTTCCCCGGCTCCGCGTCGTCCCCTTCCTAGGCCTCGCCGTCGTCCACCGCCGTAATGCTCTCGGTGTGGCATGGTCAATGTGGTCAATGACCGACTTCCATCGGAAGAGTACTGTACGTGGAGAGGCTGACAGCTGGGTCCATGCAGCCGCAAGGAAGTGCCTCCTTATTACGCGGAAAATAATTATTCCTCCACCTGACAGCAGGGACCCATCGGACGGGCCACCAGTATTTCGTGAAAAAAATGTTTCCCCCTGACTGCTGGGACCCACAGGACGGGCCACCGTATTTCGCGAAAAAAACGTTCCCCCCACTGTCAGCTCGGACCCATCGGAAGTGCCTCCTTATTACGCACAAAAAAAATGAATACCCCCTGCTAGCTGGGACCAACCTTGGTGGGAGGCTGACTTGTGGGCCTACTAAGTTGACTGGGACAGAGGCCTTTGTCAACTTTAGTCAATATATGAACGATTCTAGCTCCAGTGACCGTACGATGTCCATCCAACGGCAGTAGTGCTTCTTCAACCTCTGGTCTTCTTGCTCCAGCCACCCAAAGCAGCGCCGGTCGTGCCGCCTGCTCCTGCCGCCCGTGGCCGGATGTGATGCCGCGGAGGCCTCACCGCCCCCTACTACTCCCACCGCTGGCCAGGCCATCCCTCTACGCACCCACTGTCGGTGTCAAAACTGGCGGATCTCGGGTAGGGGGTCCCGATCTGTGCGTCTAGGCTGATGGTAACAGGAAGCAAGGGACACAGATGTTTACCCAGGTTCAGGCCCTCTCAATGGAGGTAAAACCCTACTTCCTGCTTGATTAATATTGAATATATGGGTAGTACAAGAGTAGATCTACCACGAGATCATAGAGGCTAAACCCTAAGAGCTAGCCTATGATGGTATGATTGTAATTGTGATCGGCCTTCTAAGGACCAACCTCTCCGGTTTATATAGACACCGGAGAGGGATAGGGTTTACATGGAGTCGGTTACAAGGAAGGAAACACAATATCCAGATCGCCAAGCTTGCCTTCCACGCCAAGGAGAGTCCCATGCGGACACGGACTGAAGTCTTGAGTCTTGTATATTCACGCTTCAATAGTCCGGACGATGTATATAGTCCGGCAGTCCAGATACCCCCTAATCCAGGACTCCCTCAGTAGCCCCTGAACCAAGCTTCAACGACGATGAGTCCGGTGCGCAGTCTTGTCTCCGGCATTGCAGGGCGGGTTCCTTCTCCGAATACTCCAAAGTAATTATCGAACACCTTAGACCGTGTCCGGATCTGCGAGATGATCTTCACATACCATTGTAGGGAACATAGCATAAATCTGATCCGCTGGCAATCTTCGTACGTCGTGCCTTTGCATCGTGGCCTGGTCCAATGCGAACCAGCGTTTCTTGCCCTACCTCGACTTGTATTGCGAGGCGGTTTCACTGGCTTGTCCTGCCAAAGCAGAGATCGTGTTCCCCTTATCATGGGAGTTTTATCAATACGGGTGTGGGTAATACAACTGCACCGCTAATTGCGGCAAGCGGGAGGAGAACGGGCTCCACCAGGCAAGTGGGGAGGCACAAAAAGCATTTACCGCCCCCTATAAAGAGATGAGGTCTCTTTCTTTTTACCCATGCCTTCTCTTTCCGCTAGCTCATCCCCCTCTGTTCGAGCCCTAACGCCCAAGCACTCTTCTTCTCCATCGAAGAAAGGTTTTCCAAAGATGTCCGGATCTGGAGTAGGAGGCAGATGGATGGCCTCGACCGTTTAGGAGAAGAACATCAAGAAGCTCCGGGGAGCCGGGTATCTGGCCCAGAAGATCGGCCACCGTCTCCCACCGGCGGGACAGGTCGTCCCCACTCCGGAACCTCACGAGAGAGTCGTGTTCCTTCCCCATTCTATCCGCGGGCTCGGGTTTCCCCTTCACCCATTTGTTCGTGGAGTCATGTATTACTACGGGATTGATTTTCATGATCTTTCCCCCAACTCCTTCCTCAATATCTCGACGTTCATCGTCGTGTGCGAGGCTTTTCTCCGAATCCCACCTCACTTTGGCAAGTGGCTGAAAATTTTCAATGTGAAACCCAAGGTGGTGAGTGGCAAGCACACCGAGTGCGGCGGTGCCATGGTAAGCAAGATGCCCAAGGCTGTTTGGCTGAAGGATGCCTTCAACGACTCCGTCAAGGAGTGGCAGCAGCAGTGGTTCTATATCACTGAGCCACGCGGCAAAAAGTGGGCAGCAGCTCCAGAGTTCAGATCCGGAGCTCCATTGCGGCTCACGTCCTGGCCCAAGAAGGGACCGAACTGGTCCTCGTCCGACGAGCTGTCACTGCTCCAGACACGCATTCAGAGTGTGGTTGACAGGGACGTCAAACTCGTCGACATAGTCTAGGTGATGCTAGTTCGCCTGGTTCTCCCCTGTCAGCATCGAGCCTACAATCTGTGGGAGTTTGCCCCAACCGAGCACCAAACCCTTCAGGAGCTCTACGATTCCTCCCACAAGGATATCTGGAGGGTGCTCTTCAAGTCCAGCAAATCGTGGTCGGGCTCCACCGAGGACCGTGGGTATCAATTATCCCATTCTGCAAGCCCGGTAAGTTACAGCCATGCTCTGTCCCTCCATGCTTTAGTTGGCATGTCATGTGGGGGGCATCTTAATCGTGTTTTATCGTGAGTTCAGGGGTGGATCAAGAAGGTGGAGCTTATACATTGTCCGGCCCCACTGCCGGAGGAACCGGCCGGACCTCTTCTGACGAAGATGCTGGTCCCCGCGCCTTACGAGGCGCCAAAGAAGGAGGCCTCCAAGAAGGTCAAAAAGACCCAGAGTGGCCTCCGTCGTCGCGAGGCTTCGGACGCCAAATTTGAAGACTCCAGCAATGATCCCTCTTCTGAAGACGAAGAGGAGGAAGCAGAGGAGGACGAGCCTCACTCTGATGGCGGAAAGAAAAGGACGGCCTCCACATCCCTGGAGGCCGGATCGCCCAAGAGGGGGAAAGGTTCCCTCCCAGAGGCATCCACCCCGGCTACCGATAGCATCCCGGAGTGGGATCCCAGGGCCCAGCCCCTGGAGAAGTCATAAGTATACGAAACCTGAACACGCATATGCGCCCGGGATTGTTTTTGGGTATAGTAGTTTTAACTGCTGTCATATTTTGCACAGTCCGACCAGGTCTCGCGCCGGACAGTCCTCATCGGAGGATTCGCTGAGCTCGGACGCCTTGGTGAGCGAGACGCCTCCCGAGGCCCCTTCCTCAAGGTCCAGGCGCGACACTTAGGTGTCGTCTCAACGGGACCCAGACCAGGGGGGCATATCACTGGAGCCGGGCACACGGGAGCGATGGCCCCTGAGCGTGCCGTCAGCGGGGGCGGTCTTGGGTTTGGCCCACAGCCGGACAAGGTCCGGGAGACCTCTAAGGCTCCCGGAACGGGCAAGCAGCCACCTTTGTCGGTGTGAGGCTTGCCTACTCCACCGGCAACCTCTGTCCAAGCATAGTTGCCGGGCGGTCTGTCGACATCGTTAAAGAACACATCTATCGTCAATGAACATCGGACCCTCATGGGTGCGGTGGTTGAAAAGATTCAGTCCACCGAGAGCGGGTTGAACGAGTCCTGCCTTGGCCTTATAAATGCATTTGAGGTATGTTTCCTAAGAAACCTTTGAGGAATCATCATAATATGAGTAGTAGCCCCTGATACACTGTCCGGCGTAGGAGAGGGAGCCGGGCAGGGGATCAAGTCCTCTGCCTCCGCAGGAGCCTATGTGAATGATGTGTACCCCTTTATGTGAAAACAAGCATCTGTAGAGAGGACGTCCGCTCATAATGCGGAAGTGTCCGAACTGAAGCAGAGCCTTGCACGGGCCGAAGAAGAACTTGGCCGTGTGAAAAAGCAATTAGAGGACAAGCAAGGTATGTTTAAACATTGTCTTGTATTAGGCACGAATGAGTAATTGTGCCTATTGAGAAGTATTTTTGTTGTATGCCCTAGAAGCGAGTGCCGAATATGAGGCGCTGAAGAAGGCTGTGGCTGATGCCAAAGAGAAGGCGGCCGCCGAGCAGGCGCTTCGTGAAAAACACGAGGCCAGGGTCATCACAGCCGAGCGGGAGCTCCAGGAGGCTGTGAAGAAAAGCGAGGGCTTGAAGCAGAGTCTAATAGGGAAGGAATCCGAACTCGCCCAAGCTCTGTAAGCCGTAGAAGATGCTCGGGAAGAAGCCCGAGGTGCTGTACAGGACATTTAGGAGGCCCGGAAAGTTGCGGCCGGTAAGGCCTGTTGAATTTGTGGCCGTTTTTACATGATACTGGGGAGAACTCTAGGCCACAAGCTGAATTCTTGTTTTTGCAGGGGCGTTTGCAGATCTGCCTCACAACATATCAGATGCCGCACAATTTTACCGGACCGAGGAGAAGAAGTCTGCGGAGAGCGATTTCTGGTCGCAGTACTTGGCGCCAAACTATCCGGTGCCTTTTATCGATCAGCTGAAACAGCTGGTCGAACTGCACCAGGTGGCCGAACTAGCCATGAAGGACTTGGTTGTCCGGCTGTGGCCTACGGAGCCAATTCCAAGCAGTTACTTCGGACTCGTGAATCGGATTGTGGGCGCTTGTCCTCGGCTTGATGGTATCAAGAGATCAGTCTGTATAGAAGGTGCACGCATGGCGTTTGCCCGTGCAAAAGTGCATTGGGGAAAACTTGACGCGGAGAAGCTGATGACTGAGGGGCCGCCGGAGGGTAAGGAGCATCGCAAGCCCGAGATGTACTATGAAGGTGTACTGAAGGGGGCCCGCCTTGCGGCGGATAAATGTGCCAAAGACATTATATTTCCCTGAGGGCATTCGTGCCACTTTTTGTAATATGAGATGATGACATTTTTATTATATATTGCATGTATCGTTTGAACATGTGTTCTTCCTGTGCGGCTGTTTATTGTAAATCCTGAGAGTTGGCCAGTCGTCGGCTTCTGCCCCCACGTAAAAAGGAGTACGGGGGTGTTCAGGGTATATCTGAACGCTCTTTATCCCATAGTTGGGTCCTTTTAAGGAGGTGTTTCTCACCATGGACCAGGCAATCGGACTATAAGACTTCATTACTCTCACTTAGCCATAGGAATTCGAGTATGGTCGACGCAACCCCTAGTGTTCGGAAGGCTGAACTAGGGGCTCTATTGGTGCCTGACCAGAAGACTGATCCGTCGCACTCTGCATTTATAATGGCATTGTGCGGAATAAATCTTTAAGGATTTTACAACCTCTCGAACAGCTGACCAGCTCTCACTACATCATGATAGTCGGTTTTCGGCTTTCTCTACTGAGGTGCTCATCCGGCTGAACTGGGACACAATCGCAGTAGTTCTCCCAGCGCTACCTTAGCCGATGGAATGGAACATAAGGTACCAAAACATGGGAGCCGGGCAAACTCAACCAATGACCCAAGACATGATTCGGAGCTGATGCATATAGTGCTATAAGTTCGGGGTGCCGAGTGACCGAAAAGGTGGTAGGACTTTATTGCCGTACTGTGAAGCCCCTGGCGTAACTGGGCGAACACGAAGAGTGGCTGCCATTTTTGGCAAAGAGGCGTCGACGATAAATGACGGTCGGTAAGTGTTATTTAAGTCTACGCATTGTAGTAGGATGATATGTTTATGCATATGAGTATGATGTATTAAAAGAGGCGTTTTTTGGTGGAACCTGTGATGGCCGGACTGGGGATTGCGAGTGGATCAAGAGTGAATCTGAACTGCCTTCTACCTGCATGTTCCTACCATTGTGTGTCCGGGCTGATTCCATGCCGCCAATCATGTTCTGTGTCAATGTTAGTTTGTAAAGGCAAATGGTTGGAGGCAGCTGAGCGTCCTCTTGTGGTTGGTCCAAGGGTTCTTGATCGGACCCCGGTGGACCCATCTGTTATACCGTGAGGTAGCGCGGACTCCTCAGTGGGTGTCCGGATAGTTGGCTGTCGTATCAAAATTTTGATAAGCATGCACGACTCGCTGTTCCGGTAGCTGTATGATTTCCGCTCTAAGGGCGGGGTTCGGCCTTGCCTATAAGTGTGATTATATCACACGGCATTGGCCAAATGGTTTACCACATACGGTAAATTACCGCATGAGAGGAAGGTGCCGAAGAATTAATCTTTGGCGTGGCATTTTTTGTTGATCCGAAAACAACCGTTAGAGTGGTGGGCCAATAGACTTGGCCTTTGCACCTGGCATCTTTTGAAAAGATGTTATTTGTGGTTTCATACCAGCGAGGGCTTTATGTATTATGGAGCCCCCGGACTACTAGGTCTAGGGGTACGACAATTGAATTGCTGTGTTTGGTGTGATCGGGGGCGATCGGACGTACTTTTATACCCTAGGGGTCTCTTGACTAGACGCCTCCCATCATTGTTTCCGGCACACGACCAACCGCTTTGTTTTGAGGATCCAGCATTCTCTATTGGTATGCTTTGCCGTCCTTCTAGGAGTACCATGAATTTCACATGGTTGATCGAGTATGTGGCTCGAGCCAAATAGGCTTGCGCTGCTCTTTGTCCGTTGACTGGACTGGGAGTTGCTGGACTTGGCACCAGTTTCCTTTACTTGCCGTTTATGGCCATTGCTCCGAGGCTTGAGGGTGTCTCTTCGTGTATCCTTTTTGCTATCTTCGACCGTAATTATGTGAGGACGTTGGGGTGTGTGCCTTGGGTTCTCCTGCTTAGGTTGAGGTAGCCAATTGTGCCGTGCATACCCTTGTTGGGGCTGTTGAGTCCGTACTTTTCGGTGGCCAGTACCTTAGTCCACCTATCTACTAGCAAGTCTTGGTCAGCTTTAAGCTGCTCCTGCTTCCTTTGCAAGATCCTTGCCGTGGCTATGAGCCGTTGCTTGAAGCGAACTTGTTCCACTAGATCTTCAGGCACGCTGAATTCATCATTGTTGAGGCTTACCTCGTCATCGGAGGGGGGTGTATAGTTGTCCCTCTCCGAGTATCCCATCATGACCGGTCCAGCCTGCTTGAGGGTAGGCTGATCAAGGCTGTATTCCTCTTTGGCACCATCCG
This sequence comes from Triticum aestivum, assembly GCF_018294505.1. Lineage (NCBI taxonomy): Eukaryota > Viridiplantae > Streptophyta > Magnoliopsida > Poales > Poaceae > Triticum > Triticum aestivum. The sequence continues at coordinate 396,907,152 of NC_057807.1, forward strand.
GATTGCTTTTATCTCCGGGGCCTGTGTTGATGTGGCGGGGCTTGGAGCGGCACCGAAGACGCCCATGTATATATCGTATGAGGAGGTGGCCGTCCACCGCCATGTGAGCGGTGGCTCCTGTAATTCTCCTGCATCGTCGTCCATACCGTCGATGTCTTCGGAGTCATAGTCAAGCACGTCTGTTAAATCATCGATCGTGGCAATGAAGTGGGTGGTGGGTGGGCAGCGAATTCCTTCGTCGCCTGCTTCCCACTCAAGCCGGACATAGTTCGGCCTAGAGCCTCCTGACAAAGAGAGAGACTTTAATGAGTTCATCATGTCGCCCAAGGGTGAGTGCTGGAAGATGTCCGCAGCGGTAAACTCCATTACCGGAGCCCAACCTGGCTCGGCTGGCTCAAGGGTGTGCGGACCGGGACCAACAACCGGGTAAGAGTCCGGGGGGCGGGGTTATAGGCTTCCACAGAGGTGAGACCTGTGTTCGGCTCCACCGCCGATGAGTGTGCGGCCTGCGGGGCGGGGTCCAGCTCTCCGCCCTTAGGCAATGCAACCTGCTCCGGATTTAGATCCGAGGCTTCTGCCGGGGTGATATCCCAAGCTTCGTCTGACAACAGGTCTAAGCCGTGCTCGTTGTGACTGTTCGGTGCTCCTGGCGCAGGCCCAGATCCGTTGAAGATCAAGTCTCCGCAAATATCCGCTGTGTGGTTCAAGTTTCCGAACCTGACCTGGTGGCCGGGGGCGTAGCTGTCGATCAGCTCTAGATGGCCAGGCGAATTGGCCCGCGGGGCGAAGCCGCCGAACACGAAGATTTGTCCGGGGAGAAAAGCCTCTACCTGGACAGTGTTGTTGACGATTGGAGGCGCCATCAAGCCCTATAGCGACGACACAGAGGAACTCTCAATGAAAGCACCAATGTCGGTGTTAAAACCGACGAATCTCGGGTAGGGGGTCCCGATCTGTACGTCTAGGCTGATGGTAACAGGAAGCAAGGGACACAGATGTTTACCCAGGTTCGGGCCCTCTCGATGGAGGTAAAACCCTACTTCCCGCTTGATTAATAGAGGTAGTACAAGAGTAGATCTACCACGAGATCGTAGAGGCTAAACCCTAAGAGCTAGCCTATGATGGTATGATTGTAATTGTGATCGGCCTTCTAAGGACCAACCTCTCCGGTTTATATAGACACCGGAGAGGACTAGGGTTTACATGGAGTCGGTTACAAGGAAGGAAACACAATATCTGGATTGCCAAGCTTGCCTTTCACGCCAAGGAGAGTCCCATACGGACACGAGCCGAAGTCTTGAGTCTTGTATCTTCACGCTTCAATAGTCTGGACGATGTATACAATCTGGCAGTCCGGATACCCCCTAATCCAGGACTCCCTCACCCACACCCCCGGTTATTCTGCGGCGACGACAGCCTCACACCGCAGCCGAACGAGTGAACCCTCATACTCCTCTACGCATGGGCATCCACTGCCGCGTCTTCCCCGGCTCCGCGTCGTCCCCTTCCTAGGCCTCGCCGTCGTCCACCGCCCTGTGCTCTCGGCACGGCGTGGTCAACGTGGTCAAGGAATGGCTTCCATCGGACATGGACTGTACGTGGAGAGGCTGACAGCTGGGTCCAGGACCGCAGCAAGGAAGTGCCTACTTATTACACACAAAATAATTATTCCTACACCTGACAGCGGGGACCCACCACACGGGCCACCGTATTTCACGAAAAAACGTTTCCCCCTACCTGCTGGGACCCACCAGCTACATCTTTGCACGCAAGGAAGTGCATCCGAAAAAAACGATTCGCCCCCTGACTGCTGGGACCCACCAGCTACATCTTCGCACGCAAGGAAGTGCGTCCGGGCAAAAAAAACGATTCGCCCCCCTGACTGCTGGGACCCACCAGCTACATCTTCGCACGCAAGGAAGTGCCTGACAGTCGGGGCCCACCTGGTTGAAGCGTACGTAGCATTGTCATTCTGGTCGCGAACGTGTACGTACATATATACTGGTCGATGTAGAGGCGCACACATGTCATAGTAGAGGCGCGTACGTGTCGTAGTAGAGGTGCGCACGTAGCATGTACACGTACGTACAACGGCCAGGGTGCAAGAAAGAAAATACGGCCACGTATGTGTACATACGGCCAGGGCTCGTGTACATGGCTGGGTCGGAACGGAGAAACAGCGTCGTCGCCGCGTCCATCGGGAGGCAACGGAATGCGTCGTGTTCATCGGGAGGCAACGAAATGCGTGGGAGCCAACCGGCTGGGTCGGAACGGAATGCATGGTTGTGTTCATCGGGAGGGCTTGGATGGAACTGGCGATGGAAACGAGGCCTGGCATACCACAGAACGGAGGAAACGGACCTCCTACATTCGGAATAGGGTCCTGTTGATCGGGAGGGGTGTGGCGTACCGCAAAACGGAGGAAACGGACCTCCTACAGTCAAAACGAGGGTCCCGTTGATCGGGAGGGGTGTGGAGTACCACAAAACGGACAAAACGGACCTCCTACGTTCGAAACGGGGGTCCTGTTGATTGGGAGGGGTGTGGCGTACCGCAAAACGGACGAAACGGACTTGTGTTGGAGCGCTACGGTCGAAACGGGGGTCCTGTTCATCGGGAGGGGTTTGGCGTACCGCAAAACGGGACTCCATGGGATACTGTTCATCTCCACCGTCGACCTCCTCTAGCCTTCACGGGCTCCTGTTCATCCAGCCTCCACCGCGCGCTACTCCATCGGCTACTGTTCAACCACCCCTCCACGGGCACT